>NC_143389.1:1717288-1871587 GCF_980474605.1 Leiobunum rupestre
TTGCGAGTCGCGCGGATGAACTCTAAGATAGATAAAAATTGTCTCATGTAATTGAGAACAAATATAGCGAGTGGATTTGAATATTTTTTTGATTTGGCTATTTCCTGAAGAAGTGGGCCTTTTATCGTCAAAGAAGCAATATTTTCCTTTAATAAATCGCCGTTCCTGGACTCATCTCTTATGTTTTTGTACAGAAATCTTATATAAGAAGCTATTTTTCGAATCGATTCCGCCTCGACTGGATCCTTGCTTAAAACCTGAGAGATATATAGTTTGTATAGAGAAAGTACGGTAGTTGTGTGGGCTTCTATACAACGGTACATATGCCGTCCAGTTAAAATTCTCGTCACTGTAGCGGCAGAGTACATCCCTGATTCAACCCACGCTTGATCAACTCCAGAGCCTTCAACATACTTTCCAAGCGCCGCAAAAGCCCAAAACACAATGTGTAGCTCGCCCGGTCGAAATAAAAATTCTTTTCTGATGTCTCCTCTTGCAACCCATAGTTTCATCGCCATATCATATAACTGCAGGTCGAGAGTTAAAACGGTCACAGCGTTTGGTCCCATTGCCGCGTGATTTACGCGCTTAGCCATCTTAATCCCTTGGTAAAACGTCGTGTAGTCCGTCGGTGAAGATGTCAGAAGCGGTGCTAGAAGGGCCACATTACAGATATTTCGCGGCTCCGATATCGATGAATTAAACGAAGACCAAGTACTGAACATGTCTGCGTCATCCTTGAGTACAGAAGCTAAAATCCAGGCCATGTCTTCGTTTGAAATTGTCAAATTTCTGATTTCTTCATTAAAGGACTTCAAAGGAAATATTTCAGCTTTTACTTCTGGTTGTTTACAGAAGTCTTCAAATTCAGTTTCCGGCGGAGATTCGGCATTTCTAGTAATTTTTAGTTTGCCTGTGATGGGCGGTTTCTCTGAATTCTTAGCTTGAAATACCGCCACTGCAGTTCCGTGAAACGAATCTTGACCGGACGGCGAAGAAACTAAAAAATCGATGTTGTCCATGGCAAACCAAACAAAACTATCTGCCACTAACCACGTTGGTAGGCATTCACCGCCATGCTTAGTCATTTCTTGCCTTATAGTCGAGGACATATCCTTTTCTAATGTAATCAACTTATCATAGCTAATAGATAATCCCAAATCATGGAGTTTGTTGATCAATAGCTTAGAACGAGTGTTTCTGTGAATGTCAAGTCCAAGACGTACTGTCATTGGTGTATCTGGTGGTGTATAAAATCCGCGTTCATTTTGGCTAAGTGGTTTATAGCTAAGTTGTCTCGTAGTCTTAACAACTCGTAGTATATGATCTACCAACGATAAAACGTCTTTTTCAATAACGTGTTTCCGTCTTTCAGTTTCGATTTTACGATTACCACAGACGATCATTTTGCAAAACTCAGTAAGCAGCTTGGGTCTTTCAAAATTTGAAAATTCTCCTTCAAAAGTCCATTTCGGAAAATTAAACACTTCTCTTCGAACGATATTGGCGGCTTTCCTTAAAATCTCTAAATCTTCATCTAAAGTAATTTTACTTTGATAGTCTAGTACCGCAGCGTTAACGGCACTAGTGGACATCACAATTTCCGGTTCCGTAACTTTCGAGGATTTCTGAAAATGTACATCTGGAATTTTATCAAGGATCAGACTTTTTATGTACCGTTTGTAGTTATAACCATCGTCAACTTCCATATCGTTCTCTTCAAGTAAGTTTTTATATGTGGTTTGCACGTCATTCATATTCAACATCACGTTTGATTTAGACGATAGTTCAAAAGAAACTGCGTGTATAATCGAGCTATCCACAATGGTTTTCACAAAGTCAAACTTCTCAGTTTCAGTTGGTTTATCTTTGGATATTTTTCTTTTCATTCTTGTCAGGCATGACAAGTGATATTTCAAATCCAACGCTACTGCTGCAAGAGGGTCGTCTGTATTTGAAAGGCAACTCAGGCGGCATCTCGTCCCTTCATCTGTAGTTTTTGTACCTATAATCTTCAATTGCGCTCCCATATTGGCTGTGGTCACTTCATGTACCGCTTCTTTTTCTTCTTTTTGACATAAAATGCAAAGCTCTTTGTTGTATCCCTCTCGGGACGGATGTTTAATTTTCGACGACATAAGAGGTGGACCAGGACGCCCTACACCACAAATATTTCAATAAATCTAAAATTCACACTAGCCTTTAAACTGGGTAAATAAACGTAAAGGTATGTTAGTATTGTTTCAACTCAAATTATGAATTATTTGTACGTCGTAAAGTACGAATGAAAACAAAATTCCACGTATATAAAATCAGTAGCAGCGCCAGCAACAGGCCGGGGTAGGCCTGGGCCTACTTGAAATCTTGGTAGGGGCCTTCAAGTTATTCCTTCCGCATAGAGTTTGCAAGTTCTCTCCCCACTGGTTAAAGGGGTTTCCCCCGAGATCTTCGGTTTCCCCTTCCCATGAAAACTTGCTGAGGTTAACGTTAATAGTAAGTGTAGGCAGCTGAAGGTTAGCCCGCGTGGCATGTAGGGCTTGCCACCACCCTGCTACGCAATATAACCCGGCCACTGGTTAAAAGGCCTTATAAATCGCAAAATGACTTAGGCCAGTAGTGGTGCCTTGGGTATTAGCCTAGCTGATTATTATTATTATTATTATTATTATTAATATATGGGCCTCCAAATTATTTGATATAAAAAAATTCTTTAACAATTGCACCACTTGCTTAAAAAATTAAACGGATTTGAAAAAATTGTGGTGGGGCCTTCAAACGATTGGCCTACCTCCCCAAAAATCCTGGCGCCGCTACTGTATTAAATGTAAAACAAAAAGAGATCTAACCTATTTTAGGTTTTTTCGATAAATCGTAACCAATTTCGGCCTCTTTAAACCTTTTTTCCGCTCTTTGAATTTTCAATTTACTTGTTAAATCTTGATAACAATTTCTGTGGTACTTAATTCCAATTTTCAACAAATCGTTAACTTCTTTATTTTTCCACAATTGAACCAGTGGATTGAAATGCTTCTCTCCATATTCCAAGCGTAACGTTGCACAATCTTTTATTTTACGAATAGAATCTTCACTTATAGCGTCACTTAATTGAGTGGTTTTTACAATTTGACAAATTATACAAGCAGTATAATCTATCTCGGCCGCTTTTTCCGCCATTACGCTCATTTGTAATAAAAACACCTGTTATAGTTTTAGTTTCGGTTAGTTACCACATGGGTCACTAGATGGCGCCAACATATCCATTGAAAACTATCAACCTTTTCAAAAGGCGATTTTAGCATTTGGAAATAATAATACCAGCTAATAATAATTTGAAACGTTTCAGTTTTTTACCTAAAAACATATTTCAAACGTAAATTTATCCAAATAACAAAAAATCTCTAGTAGGTGGGGGTGCATTAAGACTCGCGCCAAAATGTAAATATTTGTTATTCGGAATAAAATAAAAGATTATTAGTAGCCCGGAGACTTAATTAACATGTAAAAAAATATATTCGATGTATGGAACGAGATAAAAGTTAAAATTAATTGCGATATATTAAAACTAAATAAAGTGGGGGAGAAATGAAACCGCTGCCTCCCCCCACCTGACGCTACTGCATCCACGAAAAAAATTGCATTAAGTACCTTAATGCTCATAATTATAATTCCGCTAAGATTTCTTTTATTAAGTAAGTAGTTCATTAGATAAAAATTAAAATGTAAAAAAGGGGGCGTGTCCACTTCCAGCCCCTCCCCCTGCCGATTCAGGCCTCTAAAATTCGGGCAACATTTTTTTTCTTACTCTCCGGGATCAATATTATGGGTTTGTAAAAAAAATCGCTTTTTACAAGCATCGCAAGCGACAATTTATTTTTGGACAATTCAAACCCCACTAGAAGCCGAAAATGGACGAATTAGATAAAACAGGAGTGATATATGAAATAAAATGGAAATGCGAAGAAAATTATATTGGTCAAACGAAAAGACTAGCAAAAAAAACGAAATAATGAACATAAATACAGTGCCAAGAAAGGAGATAAAAAACGGATTAGCGGCACATGTAACCAACAAAAAAACGCATGAACTTGATTGGGACTTAACAAGGGTTTTGTGTCAAGAGGGGGGTTGGTATAAAATATGTTTTAAAGAGGCAGTATACATAAGGGATAGAGGGGGCTTAAATTTAGATAAAGGGTCGGTAAATATTGAATGGTGGGGAGGTTTCAAATTAAAAAATTATAATATACGTTGGACACCAGGGGTAACATTGTAACCTCTTGATTTAGTTTTCCTGGTTTCTCGTGAGGTTGATTTGTAATTACATTTTCCTGCAAAGCCAATTTTATATATATAAAATTTTTCAATACACCCAAGAAATGTTTTCAAATATCTTACTTGAGTTAGTAGAGGTGAAAACCAAAATTAGGATCCGAGAGATTTGATAATGGTATCGGATCTGGATATTGTTCATTCGGTCCTCTCAAAGCATGAAAATGTCTAGAACAGATATAAGTTCCCCAGAAACATTGTTTAAACTAAAATCTTGTCGTCCACATTCATCAACGTTGACATTTTTGGGTATCCTTTTTGGTTCATGAAAATTTTATGAAAAACACTCCAGGGGCACCATTAACCTGTCTATTAGTTGAGTTTTGTTTTAAACAACAAGACCCATATTTACAGGAAATTCGTTGAGGCATTATGTTTAAGCCTTGGACAGATTAGTGAAATTTACTTGCCTATAAGAAACAGATACTCATTTTGTGATACTATTACTAATAAAACAGTTCAAAATATTACTATGCAATGAATAGTTACCATTGCAAGTATTCTTTATAATTTTAAAAACAAGCTTCACTAATTTATATTCCGAACTTCCGATAGAAATATCTCTGACCATGTTCTGACGTTATCGCGAAAAATAGTAATAACTAACAACCAATAAGAATCGAGGAGAAAACGTAGCTGTCACATGACAGGAAGTTAACCTGGCCAGATATTCCCAACGGGACCGTTTGTTTGGGCGACATTTTTTTTGTACGGTAGCATGACATTTACCTCACGGTAACAAAATCAGCGTACCTCTGTACCACGTTTAACTCATAAAGACCTTTTTGGCTTGTTTTATAAATATTATTTTGATATTTGTTGAAACGTTTTACGTGCTCATAATGGAGATAGAGTTCTGTTGAAGATTTTGACCTTTGGGTTATGTCAATCTTTTTATTAACGTTGTTATTGTTTTTTTAGATAATATTTATGGTGTATATATAGTTCAACGTTTTTACCAATATATCTGTTCTCTCAAATCAGCTCATGATCTAGAGTCGTTTTTTCTTGCTCTGCATTAACAATAGGTTATGGGCAAAGCACGCTACCACTGAGTCTTTGGCTGGGTTCCGGCGATGTCGCATTACGGTATGATGATTGATCCGCTGACTAACGACAATTTCGACACATGGGAATTGCAAGCAAGGTCGTATTTCGTGAAGAATGGCACTTGGAGGCATGTCAGCGGCGTCACCTCGAAACCACTTCCAGCTTTCATCACTGGTGATGCATCAGCCGATAGGATAGCTACAGCAGCTGCAGACAAAGCAATTGCGGTATGGGAAGAGGCTGATTTCTTGGCTTTATCAGACGTAATCTTAGCGGTCGGAACGGCGGAACTGCGCGCTGTGAAAAATTGACAGACTTCACACGCTCTGTGGCAGAAACTACTAGATCAATACCGGTCACAGGGTCCAGCGAAAAAGAACGCCCTGAGGAAGTCCTTATTTCTGACAAAAATGAAGGAGGGTGACGATGTTCGAGACCATGTTGGCCGATTCTTGGATTCTGTTGACAGGTTGACCAAACTTAAGGTCAACTCCACTCAGTTCTGGGAAGACATGTTGGGCTGTATGTTGCTCTATTCCTTAACTGCGAGTTTTGAGTCGTTCCGTACGAGTATTGAACCCAGAGACATCATTCCCGATCTCGAGACCTTGAAGATAAAAATCTTTGAGCATGCTGATGGGAAGAAGGGTGACGTTTGCACCAATGATGCCATGTATATCGACAAACGTAAAGGAATGCGATACAAGAAGGGGAGCCAAGTATCTAAGAAGCAGTACAAAGGAGAGAAACCTAAGGAGGATTCAATACGAAAACCTTGAGTTTGCTATGTCTGCGGCAAAGTTGGCCACAAAGCAGTTGCCTGTCCGGATAAGAAGACGGCTGTTTCTGAACAGACAGTCTCCAAGGTTACTGAAGATTCATTTGCGGCTTCATCCTTTGCCTTCACTGCAGAAGTGAGTCTCCAGCTTGTGGACCAGCAAGAACGATGGTGTATGGATAGCGGCTGTTCCTCTCACGTGTGTGCCCAGGAAGATTCATTTCACAATATGGTTCGTTCCGAGAATATGTCACTTAACCTTGCAGATAGTAGGTCCATTCCTATAAAAGGGAAGGGGACTGTGTTCATGGAGGGGCTCGAACGACAGCAAATCACTCTTGCCAACACCCTATACGTTCCGGAGCTGAGGTCGAATCTTCTCTCAGTCAGCAAGATTACTGACACCGGACACACTGTCGTTTTTGGAAGAAACGAGGCTCAAGTTGTCGATACTAAGGGAACCGTTCTACTCGTGGCCAAACGTGAAGGAGAACTATATTACGCTCAGAGAAGTTATGAAGTTGCTCAAGTTACTGAACTAAATACTCTATCAAAGTTACGGAGCTGGCACGAGAAGTTTGGACATCTCCATGAAGCCGCTTTGCGCGAGGTGCTCCGATTCCTTAAGATCACAATTTCACCTAAGGATCGCCTACCACCTTGTCCTGTCTGTCTAGCTGGGAAAATGGTTCAGTCACCCTTCCGAACGTCGACCGTCTCCCGCACCTGCCAGCCATTGGATATTATTCACACGGACGTTTGTGGACCCATGAGGACCACGTCCATTGGAGGGTCAATGTTCTTTGCTACGTTTACGGATGACAATACACGCTGGAATGAGGTCAGGTTCCTGAGACGGAAGAGCGACTTGTTTTTGTCATTTCTAGAAGTTAAGTCCTTAATGGAAAAAAGGAGCGGTTTTCAGCTAAAGCAAATTCAATCCGATAACGGCGGGGAATATTGCAGTGATCAAATGTAAAGGTACCTTGCAGAGAATGGTATAACTCACCGTACAACGGTCCCAAATACGCCTCAACAAAATGGGATAGCTGAGAGACGAAATCGCACTCTAGTGGAAATGGCACGGTGTATGCTGATACAAGCGAAGGTTCCAGCATTTTTTTGGGCGGAAGCTGTTAACACTGCTAACCATATTCGAAACCGGTGTCCATCCAAAAGCATTGCCATGAAGACCCCTTATGAACTTTGGACCAAGAAGAGCCCAGATGTAAGCCATTTTCAGTCATTTGGTATGAAGGGTTTTATGTTGGATAAGAGACCTAATAAAGGAAAGTTCGAGGCCCGAGGCTTGCCTTGCATTTTCGTTGGTTACAGTGGCACCCAAAAGGCATATAGAGTGATGATAGACAGGACTCGCAAGATCATTATAACCCGAGAACTGAAATGCACTGGTCATTTCACTATCGGAGGTCCGTTTGAAGATTTCATCGAAGCTGATGTTCTACTGAAGAAACCAAATTGTGAGAAGCCAATAATAAACACCACTGACTCTCAGCTCTTACCAATTTCAGCTAAGCCAAACAGTACTAGTCCAGACCCACTTCTGTACCACGAGCCGGGTATCGAAGAGTTGGTGGTCGCCCTCGCTAGTACAAGGTCCAAGGGGAAGACCTGAAAAGCATTTTCGATGTGTTCCTGTCGATTTCCCTTTTGAACCAGTCACCGTGGACCAAGACGCGATGGAACCAGAAGTCATTGAATCGGACGTAGACACGATGGAGCTAGACTCAGTTGAAGCGGAAGATATCAACGTTGAAGTCTCACAAATCGCTGAGGTATCTTTAACGAGGCTGTTAACGGACCAGACGCTCCTGAGTGGTACAAAGCGATTAAAACAGAGTTTCTACGGAACAAGTATAATGCCGACGGAGCACTGGAAAGACGTAAGGCGGCATGGCGTTGATTACCAGGAGACCTTTGCGCTAGTGGCTCGTCTGAGTTCCATTCGCACGTTAATGGTGTTAGCTGCGGAAAAGGGGCTTACCGTTCATCAACTCGACATTACCACCGCCTTCCTGAATGGAGACCTGGAAGAGGAAATTTTCATGTCTGTCCCAGAACACCTGGAGTCTCTTCTCGCTGAAATCGTTCAGGAGGAGCATTCACCATCTATCAAACGAACGGCCGCCGTTTGGCTACATGAACTGCGTCAAGGTAACAGAGTCTGTAAATTGACTAAAGCTCTTTATGGTCTAAAGCAGGCTGGTGGGCAATGGTACCGGAAGCTGGACGAGAGGCTCAGAGTTTTTGGGATGAAGCCACTCGATGCCGATCCTTGCGTCTATTTCTGCCCTAATTCAGATGGTTCCACGAAAATCATAATCTACGTCGATGACAATTTCATCATCACGGACGATACTACTTGGCTTACAGCTATCAAGAAGAACTTGGGAGAAACATTCAAGTTGCGAGATCTTGGTCCTATCCATTATGACTTGGGCATTGAATTCAAGCAATTTTACACGGATGGAATGAAAATCGGCATGTTTCAGAGACGCTACATTTTGGATCTGCTTGATCGATTTGGCATGCAGGATTCTAAGCCGATAGCCACGCCAGTGGATGCGAATTCCAAACTACGGCTGCCAGACCCTGTCGAGACATCTCCAGAATTGATGAGGGGTTTTCCATACCAGAGCCTTGTTGGATCATTGCTTTACTTGGCTATCGCGACACGACCAGATATAGCCTATGCCGTGAGTTATCTAAGTCAATATAATACTTGTTAGACAGAACTTCATTGGAAAGCAGCGAAGCGAGTACTCCGCTACCTGAAAGGGACCCTGGATTTAGGAATCCTATACTACAAAACCGGACAATGTCTGGAAGGTTTTGTGGACGCTGATTGGGGAGGTTCCTTGACCAATCGTCGATCATACACCGGATATCTATTTCGTCTAGGGGGAGCTGCTATCACCTGGGGATCGCGTAAACAGCGCAGCGTAGCTTTGAGCAGCACCGAAGCAGAGTACATGGGTCTCACCGAGGCTACGAAGGAAGCTATTCATCTGCGGAAATTTATGAAACCGATTTTTCCCGAATACATTGTGCCAGTGACGCTCCACAACGACAATCAAGGCGCCCAACAACTCGTGAAGAATCCAGTTTTCCACGCGCGCACTAAACACATTGACATTCGTCACCATTTCGTGCGAGACGCTTACAATGAAGGGTCTATCAAGATAATGTATTTGAGTACCGAGTACATGCCAGCAGATATTTTGACCAAAGGACTCTTCGCACCAAAGCAAGACTACTGTCGAAATGCTATGGGTATAAGTCTCATATCAAATTTCATTACAACATCACCGCCATGAAAGATTGAAGGGGAGTTTTGAAGATTTTGACCTTTGGGTTATGTCAATCTTTTTATTAACGTTGTTATTGTTTTATTATATAATATTTATGGTGTATATATAGTTCAACGTTTTTACCAATAAATCTGTTCTCTCAAATCAGCTCATGTTCTAGAGTCGTTTTTTCTTGCTCTGCATTAACAATAGGTTAATGCAGAGATATTCCCAACGGGACCGTTTGTTTGGGCGACATTTTTTTGTACGGTAGCATGACATTTACCTCACGGTAACAAAATCAGCGTACCTCTGTACCACGTTTAACTCATAAAGACCTTTTTGGCTTGTTTTATAAATATTATTTTGATATTTGTTGAAACGTTTTACGTGCTCATAATGGAGATAGAGTTCGGTAGAATTTTATTCGTTTAAACCAATTAATTATAATTAGAGTAATATTCGTTTACCGTAGTTAACAAGATTGTTGAATTTTAAATTGAAATAATGAATAACAAAGAAAGTGGCATATATAGAAAATATTTTAAACCAGACGAAAATCGATTAGTGTCATTCCGAAAAGATCTCTTGCGTCGGAAATAATGAATGCGACGGGACTTCATCTACTTCATCAAACCTTACTTTTTGTGAATGGCTCGAAATAATGAAGTAAAACCCTACGGATGAATTCATAAGCTCTCTTTGGTGGTAGAGCTGTGGAAGCATTGAAGAAGTAGCCATACATCAAAACAATAAGGCCAAGTTAATTATAGAAATGGTTTCGAACCCGTTTTTTTAATTATTTTTGTATAATTTATATAGTGAAATAACTGATAAAAACCAAACTGGTGTTAAAGAAGTGAATTCTACTTTCTTATTGGATTAAAGTGATGAGGAGAGTTCTAGCGAAAGCGAAACTTATTACGAAAATAAATTTACGTCAAATTTAGTAAGGAAAAATATATATTTATCTCTTTAAATAGCATTTCGTAATCTAAGTGCAAAAACCACGTACATCAATTTAGTTACGTGTCATTTAGAAAATTTATATCTTCGCGAATTATACTGATAAAATAACACCACTTCCACCAAAAAATTAATTGAAAAATATATAAATAACTCGTTAAAGACAAAATCACGTTACCTGGATTTGCTTTCTGCCGACGATATTTGATTTAAAAACATCAAAATATCAGTGTCAAATTTTCTTTTAAAAATTAAAGGATGAACCTTTATTCGATGAAAGTCACCTGACCAATAAAGAAAGCTTATTATTGATTATGTCATACATTTGTGGTTCCAATCACCTGAAGAAGCAACGACCAGGCTTTTAGAACTGATTATCTGGCATTTGCTCAAGGATGCTTATACGACGAAATATATGTTCTTCAAAAATTTTAGGAAATCTAGTTCATTTGTACAACCGCATTTTTATTGTACTGTTTGTAAGGAAACCGAAACATTGCCTAAAGAAGTTAATTATTTTTTAGAGTTTGATATAGTAAGTCAAATTAGGAAGGTTTTGCAACTGGTTAATCCAGATTTGACCAAAAAATGATAATCATTTCGACGTGTCAGACATCACACAATCTTTAAGTTATAGAAAAAAGTTAGAAGCAAAAATGATCTGTCCATTACTGGGAACACAGATGGAGTGCCGGTGATCGAGTCCTCTAAGTTTGACATTGGCCACATCATATAACAATTAACGAGCAACAGTTTCAAATGCGGAACAGAAATACATGAATTGCAGGACGTTAGTTAGGAAATAACAAACCAAACTCATTCCTTAAACCATTTGTTAAGTCTTTAAATAAACTATCTTGTGATGGGTAAAGTTAGAAAACAAAAGAAAACAAAGTAGTAAAATACAAAGTTTACCCTGGCCCATGCACAGTGGATACCATGGCTAACATGACACAATTTAACGGAGAAAGGGGATGTCCTTGGTGCGTTCATCCGGGTGTTATTGTCTCTTCAGGCACTCGGGGAGGACATGTACGGAAATATCCCTTTATTAATGTTGAAAAAGTAGCAAAAAGGACACACCAAAGCGTATTAAATGATGCAAAACGTGCCGTAGACTCTAAACGGTTATGTTTTGGAATTAAGGGACCTTCGGTTCTTTTGGATATTAACCATTTTGACGTAGTCCAAGATTTAGTGGTGGAATACATGAATTGTTTGTGTTTGGGAGTATTTCGAAAAAAAAAACAAATTTGTGGCTAGATTCCAAAAACCACCAAGAGGAGTATTACATAGGTACTAAAGTCAGCGACCTAAATAAAAGACTTTTGGATGATGTTAATCTCATAATTCCGGGTCATTCAAAGTTAAGTTCGAGAAACAATGGATTTAGAGATAATGTTCGTATTTAAAAAGTGTGTAAGTGGAAATTTTAAGGCTAAATGTCTTTTACCCGATGCAAAACACCACGATTAAATACTTTCAAATTGGAACCATTTATCTTAATCCATTGGTTTCCGATTGACCTTGAACCATGAGTTAAAGGTCAAGCGAGTTTACAAATTCTAAAGACACCATACCAGATGAGTATGTCTAGCAAAGTTTGATACTCTAACATGATTATTATTCGAGTTATCAGACCTTCAAACTGGTCTCTGGTACATAATTTCCATCATGACCTTCATGTATCGGACAATTTTGTTTTGACTTTTTAATTGTCGAATAAGGGAGGATCCAAGTTTTATCCACCTAAAATGTAAAGGGGAACACTTTGCTAATTGAAACCAACTTTATATTGCTATTGGATATCGAGATAAATTTTAAATAACCTTGAAGACATGATTCAAGGTCATAGAAATTTCCGTTGTCAAGTGACCCCTACACGTATTGTGTGTCCTGAAAATTTATAATTCCTTGCTAAAACAAACTGAGTTATTGGCTCTTTATCGTTTTTTTAGTTAACACTCTGTATATAAATGGGCTAAACTTTTTAATTCTAAAATAAATTCATATATATTTAAATGCTATTATGAGGTGGTGCCTTGGGTATTAGCCTTGCTGATTATACATAATAAATTAGTTCAGATTCCTTTGCTATTTGGTTAGGATAAAGCCTAGAATAAGTTTTGATTCCATCTATGTAAGCCTCGAATACATACGAAGAAAGATCACAACAAACATTAAAGTCACCTTAATTTGAATTACTTTTATTTAAGAATTAAAAAATTTCAAAATTATCTCTTAGTTTAATTCTGAATTTTGTAACTACAATGTTAAATTTCAACGTTAAAATCACCAACCTAAAGGCCCTTTTACCTTTATAGGGTCATTCCATGGGAACTCACAAAGTGATGTCACCATGGGTACAGCGATTTTATTCAAATTTTATACACGTTTTATGCAATATTCAATACTATTATTTTTAAAATTTGAGCGCAAAATAATCAGTAGTTTTAAAAATACGACTATATAAGCACTACCCCCAGTTTTTTGAAATCGCACCCCTCGACCAAATGTTGAATAACTTTCTATTACATCATTATAATTATATGAAATTTTGGTTTATATGGAATATTTAGGTGCGGAATTTCATAATTCTGTGCAAATATTTGTATACCCTCGGGTTTTATTTTAATGACCCTTAAATTGAATAAAATTGTTTTTTGTGGGGTAGCGTTCCTTGCGCTATATAGTAACGTCGACAAAAGAAATTAACCATTTTCAAAATAATATTATAAAGTATACAAAGAGGGCTTTCTAGTGACATCAAAACATCGTAGGTCTTAACGAAATAAAATTAAAACGTGAAACCAATTGGTAAAAAAGAAAATTCTATGAAGGATTGTATATTCGTTATTTAGGTAATTTAAATTCAGATAAAGGATGTCAGGAAGTAACTAATTGGGGACACATTGTGATTTAATTTATATTTTAATAATTCTCACTGACTTGCATATACTTTGGATTTATAGGTTACATTGATTTTATGACGCGTAAATTGAAATCATCAGAAAAAAATTGTATATTATTTAACACGTTAACCTTCTGCTCACGTGATATTAGAACTTGAATATGGCGCGTGATGAAATTTTAAATCAAAGTAAAACTAACGATCGACTGAAGAAGGGCCTCAGCTCGAAACGTCTCGTAGTGAGAGTTTTAAGTAGTACTATGACACGTATCACCATAAAAAATCTCATAACTTTTCCACCTTTACCACCCGAGATACACGCGATTTACCATTTTTCCCTATGGAGAAAAATTAAAAATGGGAAAGAACGTCAAGTAAAATAAATACCTCGATTTGGTTCCATATCAGGTTTTAAGTAGCGCGCGTCCTCGGCAACAAGGGCGTTTTTTGCTTATAAAGGTTTTTCCAGTCGGTTTTTTTTATAAATAAAATTTAGGTAGTCGAGAGTATAGTTCAAGGCACGTGTATATTAATTTTCAGAGCTGTATACCAATTTCGAACAATTTATCACCATGCGCTCTCACTATCGTTTAAATTAAGGTTTTATCTTCTAATACCAGGCCATTTTCTCTGATTTAAATATAATTTCTAAAAATGAAAATACTTGCAGGCGAAATCCATCAGGATGGGACTTAAATTTAAAATTAAAGAGAGATACATTATTTTCGACACAAAACTTCTTGTGTAGTACGTCACTCTCAGTCGCAGAACTGGTTTTTGTATAATATATATCCCTTTTTCAGAAGGCGATGTAATCTATACTTCTATCAGAGAGTGTAAAGATTATGAGAGGCGTCTTTTTCTATTCCCGTAACGTTAAAATTTCGTACAGGATTTTGAGAGCGCGCGCACATAGGAGAGGTTACGATACTATCCGACACACGATGTCGCTACTGGAATTTTTTTTAATTTTTTAAACATCGGGAAAGTATTTTTCATCAGTCATGGCTGTTAAACATAGTTGAATTATGCTAATTTAAAATTAATAAAATTCAATTCCATGAAAAATAAAGAAACGTAAGTACTAGAAAGCAGACTATTTATAATATTTTGATACTAAAATAATTAATTTTTTTGATTAACCAAAGTAATTCATTGGAAATTTTATGAAATGGCCGAGGCTTAACGAGAACAGAGCGGTATAAATTAAAAAAGACGAGGAAACATTGAAGTTGGTAAAATGAGATTAATGTTGTATTTTTAACAGTTTCCTATCTAATCTTTTCTAGGTTTTCATGTATTCATGGTTGAGATCTTGTTTATTAAGAATTCTATGTATGCAGAATTCTATGAAAAAAGATATTATAGTTTGGTATGCAGTTGCACATGGAGAATCTTCATTAGCTTTAAAATATTTCTTGTCAATTCTTTGAATGATGAATCTCTCCAAATGCCTATAATATTTGTCATGTGCGATAAAAGCTTAAAACTGGTGTCAAATACTTCATTTGTCTCCGTTACAAATTTGAAGAAACTATCAGTTGGTACAATGAGGCTGCTGAGCAGCTGATAGAAGAATTATTTGCTGTTTGAAAGCTTTCAAGTAAAAGAGCAGATTTGTTGGGTCAACAATTGGATTGTCTTTTTTGAGTTGACTTATGCAAGAAGAGCATTGAAGGTTTGAGTAGCAGCGGTGAATTAGATATCCTGAAATGTAACTAAGAACATTTTGTTTTAGCAGGTTTGGACTTTCAATAGAATTACAAAATTCTAAGTCTTCATCGGAACATTGCCCCTGGCTTTGCGAGACTACAAGATTTTCAAAATTGGAGAAATCTTCATCCGGTCCTGGAGCTGCAGTTTTACAAGTGTAAACCTTTAAAATGAACTTATCCAAATCATCAATGCAATTAGAATCCAGTGGTTTCAAGAGATTATTCACAGAGGAAGCCCTGTATGCAGCTCGAAATTGTTTTGGATTGGGATGATCACGGTTGCCTCATTTCTGTCTTATAGATCCAAGAAAATTATCTAAAAAATTTTGGTTAATCCTGTCCGTTAATAAAAACTTAAAACCAAAATTATCCTTTAGATCTAGTGCTCCGCAGTTCCGGCTCTGGCTCCGGCTTTTTAGGGAGCCGAGTTTTGGCTCTGGCTCCGACACATCGGATGTGTTGGAGCCAAAACTCGGCTCCCTAAAATTCCGGAGCCGAAGCCGGAGCCAAAACTCGGCTCCCTAAAATGCCGGAGCCGAAGCCGGAGTCAAAACTCGGCTCCCTAAAAAGCCGGAGCCGGATGCAAAATCCTAAAGCCGGAGCCGGAGCCAAAACTCTGCTCCCTAAAAAGCCGGAGCCGGAGCCGGATGAAAAATCCTAGAGCCGGAGCCGACTCCGATTGCACTAATTACTGTTTTAAGCGCATGCATATATTAAGATAACACTAATATTTCTGTGAAAGAATACACGATTGTGTTTCAGAAGCTAATCAAAGCGGTAAATAAACTTCACAACAGCAATACTAATAAAAATATTTTATTTTATTTTTACACAAGATAGATAACAAAGT
Source organism: Leiobunum rupestre (assembly GCF_980474605.1). Classification (NCBI taxonomy): domain Eukaryota; kingdom Metazoa; phylum Arthropoda; class Arachnida; order Opiliones; family Sclerosomatidae; genus Leiobunum; species Leiobunum rupestre. The sequence goes on from NC_143389.1 coordinate 1,733,199, forward strand.
TACTAGTGGAGTGTACCACTCCTACTGCTAGGACTCGTCAATTCATAACAAACAAGTTGCCGAAAGGCAAAATACAAGTCAAGCGCTAGTTATTTGTGGAATGTCAGTGCAATTTGTAGGCGGGAAAATGTTTGAGTCACTAATCTAGGTTGAGGGATGAAAAAATTCTGATTTTCACTACCAAATAGCTACTTTTCATTTCTAGTATCAGAATTATACAATATATCCTTTACGAAAGAAGTGTTCATCTCTTTAAACTGCGAATGCTATTTACTCAAGTGAAACACGTACCCGAGCAGGCTCACGCGTCGATTTTTCAAAAGAAGTTTAGAATGAAAAATTAGTGGGCGGCAAAATACACCATAACTATTACATCGATAAAATATGATTTATAAATAACGTAAATATTGCTACGCAATGTTATGATTTATATTCGCCACCGAAAACTACAGCTGCGCCACCTAGTCACACTGCCTAGAACTATATTTGGGTGATACGGGTAATGGCGTTATGCGAAAATGCGCGTTTTATAACATCAATTAAAAAATTTTACTAACGATTTTAGCATATTTTTAAAGCGTGTTCGAATGTTTTGTATTAACAAAGGTGTATATACGACATTTATTTATTAATTTTGAACTGTCAATAGGTATTGAATCCGTAAATATAAGTATAAATATTCGAGTTTAATAACACTATGAGTAGGCCTTGGAGAATTCATACACGGGATCAGTTTGAAAGTTTTAAAGGTGTGTAGGAAATTTATTATTATCTTCACATTAGAACAAGCCCAGATTGTTCTAATTTCATAGACTAGTAGCTTCAGCATTATGTATAATGTATAATGTATTTTAAATAATTTTATTTGGTATATTAGTGAATCGCTCCATGCTTGAAATTTTTAAGTATATTGGAGAGTAATCTACTCTTGATCCATAGAATAAGGTGTGCGGATGCTTAAAACAAAAGTTTAAATTTGAAGTTGGTGATGGAAAACACAGCATTGAAAGTGTCCATTGTTCATGCAATAGTGGGTAAATATATTTTTTATTAAAACCGAATTCTTTAATGTAACCTGTTTTACTTATTATTCTAGAAATTCAGGCTTTTGCAAACATGCAGTAAATTGCTGGTCCATTTTATATATAAAGATACTGAGAGCTATCCCAACTTTCTGACTTTAGAAGTGGGGTAAAATGAAGGAAAAGAACTAACTGTGCCTTCGGTTTTGTACGGTAATAAAATGGTTAGAGTTGCGAGGGTTGAATTTGGCTGGCTCAAAAAGGTTTATGTACTCTTATTTGGTCACTTAGTCTCAAAAATTTATTTCTAGCTTTTAGTCGGGATGAAATATTTGTGGAGAGTCAATTTGTAGCGAAGATAATATCAATTGAAGAGGCAGTGGCACAAAATAACTAAGTTGGAAAGGAAGGAATCTACTGGCTAACGACTGTAGAGGCTACTATGGAAAAATTCAGCTAGGCCTTTTCATTTTTTTGTCTATTCTCTCAAGGGCTATTTTTAATTGATATTAAGAGAGACTGACAATATTTGAAGAAAAACGTTGTCCAAATATATAATTTTTATTTTAGATTTTAGTTAAAGAAAAGTTAAATTAAATTTACACTTCTAGTCAAGGAAAGTTATATTTTTAATATGTTAAATTAGTTCCTATTTTAAATTTTGGCCAATTAGTATTTGTAGATAACAAATGATCTGAACTATTTATGTTATGAATTTTCTACTCAAAGCCATGTTAACTAAAAAGGCAAAAACAAATGTATTATAGAATTAATTCAAAGTTAAAAGCAATTAAATTCATTGAAGAAACCACTTAATTAGAATAGAAGTGAATAAAATGTTAAGATATGCAAATAAGTATTAAAAATAAAAACCATTTGAATTTACAGTATTATTTTTAATCATATTGGGATCTGCGGCAATAGCTCGAAATGTTATTAATCAACTCGAAAACTCATACCGAACCATCAGGGTAGCAAAGATAGGAAAATTGGGGTCCAATACAAAATAGAAAAATATGCCCTTTTAACGCATAATTTTGTGGGCCTCAATGTAATATTTTCCAGCGATAATGACAATCGAACGGCTTGACCTAAAATTAATTTAATTCATTAGCATTTCCTTATTTTGCAGTATATAATAAAACAGATCACCTTTAAAACGATTCACAAAACGTAGGGTCCTCTCTTTTTATTTAGTTACATTGGATTTGTAATAAGTCTACATGGTAAATTATTGCTTGGAATGGCACTGCATTTCATGCGTCTCTTGAATTCTCTTCATCTAAATGACAGTTATTATGATATATATTTAATAATATTAACTTTAAAATCAGTAATAACAAGTAAAATTTGTGTCTCACCATTTCTTTCTAAAAAGTCTTTATCTTTAAAATGGCGCTGCAAATCTGTGCCCACTAACTAGGCATCTTCCCTGATTTTATATTAGTTAACCACACATTAAAAATATTTTTGCACTTCGGAAAGTTGTGAAACGATAACTCCAACGTTCTTTTTTCACCATTTACTCGAATTGTAATATCTTTAAAGGCAGTATTACTACAAAAAGGCAATTTATGCCACCTCTGCGCCTACAATCCGCCATATTAATCGTTTGTTTTGATCAACAAAGTACGCAGACAAACCAAGCTGCAGGGGTAGCGACTGTGGCGCCGCCTATACCCGTTTCGCTAGCGAATTGCCTTGGGCAAACAGACTATCATTAATAAAATTAAAATTTGTAGAATAGTGTCATACCTATGTTTATTATGTTACTTATGATGATTCAACAATTATAAAACCCTTCTCTTAAAGAAAATCATGAACTCGTAAGAATAGTTTTGATAGTATTCGCAACATAAATTTCATATTTTAAACCTGAAAAACATTTTGCATATCACCTAGATTTCCATGTTAAATATACAACCTTAGATAGATGTAGATGTACGTGAAAACTGTAAAAACTTGGAAATTTTTTTGGCTTTAGACAATGAAAATTGAAATTCAATAAATAAAACATTAAATAACAATTCTGTAAAATACACATGCTGTGTAATGCATTATATTTACACGGTTATACAATGTAATATGTACAAATACATATATGGCTGTTCAATGAGTAGGTACACTGCTGCCAAATGTTACTGCTGCAAAATATGTTACGTAAACTGCTACAAAATATGTTACGTATGCTGAAAAACAATTTTAGTTACATACGTATGCTGTTGTATAATGTATCTCAATTTACTAAAATTCAGATTTCCATTAGATACCGTACATACGTACGCTGTTGTACAATGTATCTCAATACTAAATTTCAGATTTCCATTAGGTACCCTAAAAATGTACAGTTACATTTTACAACAGAATACGTATGTATCTCAAAACTAAATTTTAGATTTCCATTAGATACTGTACAAACTTAGTTACATACGTACGCTATTGTACAATGTACAACAATACTATATTTTAGATTTAGATAAGATGCATTCATATACATACCTGGTAGGTCAAAACGGTCCAGTTCATTTAATACAAACTCATTAAGCACCACCATAAGCCTATGCTTAGATAGGCTTATGGCACCTTGGACAAATTAGTTATTCTAATTTATATCAGATATTCTAATATTTACCAAATTAGTTGAGGTTTGCAGATCTAATATTCCTGTAAAAAGAATTATTAATTATAATTATTTGTTATAAATATTATTGAAATTAACGTACCACAGAACAAGGACAGAACTCGAATGTAGTTTTCGAGACGAAAGCAATGTCGAGACGAAAGGAATGTGCTTACTTCTTTCATAACCTCGTAGACATTCTCATATAGCTAACGGCCGCGTTGTACCTCTAACAATGGTTTCAGGTAATCCATTTTTCACCCCAAGCCGAATGGAATGTACCGGCTTCTCTAAATAACTTGGGAGAGATTCAAGGCTAGCTAGAGCCACTTTGTAGCTTTGACAATGGTTTCAGGTAATACGTTTTTTCTCAGTTTTTACTATCAAAGCATAAGTCTAGCACCGCCAATAGATGGCGCGCGCCGGACTAAAAAGGGAGCGTCCATTAATTACGTGAGGCGATTTTGCCGATTTTTCAACCTCCCCCCTCTCCCATTAGTGAGATGTCGTGAGATTAGGCTCGACCCCCTCCGTCCCCCTAATAGCACGTGAGATTTTTCAAAATGTGTATTTTAGTGTAAATACGTTAATCTGTGTTTGATTGCGTTGGATTTATTTAAAAAAACGTAATTTGCTTAATTATTTATATTTAAGACAAGTGCATACTAGTATTTTAGACAGAACGTAGTCTGGAGTCACAGTGAAAAAATCGAACAATAACTTACTTAAATTTAAGGAACTACTAAAATTCGTAAATGAATATTCATTATAATTCAGTCCACGGGGTCTCAAGAGTGACTACTGGAACCAACATGTCCATGTGATTTTCAGTAAAATCATCTCCTCCTTCAACCTCGCTCTTTTTCAGATCACCACGTACCCTTGGGCATGCTGAGGAAGGTGTGTAAGGGTTGAATTATTTAATTTAACCCAGTTTATCGCAATTTTACACTTTTTCTTGCGGAAAACAATTGCGTTATATTTGCCGAACCCCCCCTCTCCTCCACGTGAGATTGGGTGAGATTCAGCTTGATCCCCTCCCTCCCCTAACGGCCCACGTAATTTATGGACGCTCCCAAAGCTTAGACATATAAAATTACCATAAAAGTTTTGGAGCCGGCTCCTGGAGCCGGTTTGAAACACTTGGAGCCGGAGCCGCGGCTCCAGATCCGAGTCTGGTCTTCACCGGAGCCGGAGCCATGCGGTGCACTATTTAGATCTTCCCAGAGGAGTAGCAACGCTTGAATTGAAATCACCATTTTCTGAAATTTCCAATGGTGTAGAGTCATTAAGACTGAAAACTGTTGGCACAGCGGATGGTGTGAGCCTATTTTTAGTTCTAATATTCATGAAACTGGCATCAATGAAATGATTCGCGCAAATTCTATGGTTAACGTGTAAATATTAGTAGTAGTTTTATTTGTAAGCCCATCATTATTTAAATTTTTCAGCCACAAAATAGATCTAAAATTTATATTAAGTTAATATGCCAATAAGCCTATCTAATGAAAATGCGAATTCCTTTGGAATCTTAAAAAAATATAAACAAGGATTTCTTGTTTTCGATATTTTACAATTTAAAACGGAACAATATACCCCAGACATACTAAATTATTTAAAAACCTTGTAAAACTAGCATTAAAAATCTGGAAAGTTTTTGCGTCTCTTTTAAACCGAACATCGAAACGCACGCTCTGTGAGAACGGCGCCACTGGTGGCGCCATCAGTCTTACGGTAGTAGTGGACATTTTTGGAAAAAAAAGTTAGTACGCTTTTTTGAAAGAGAGACGCCTCTCATAATCTTCACACTCTCTGCTTCTATACTATATTTCCGGAAGTTTGTCTGTTTGTCGAGCTTTATTTACTCGCTTCTCTCCCCGCCCGCCGACTTAAGGTCCGCTTACCCTCTCCCCCCGTCCGCCAGCTACAGGTCGCGTCCCAGCTACAAACTCCCTTTTCTTTGATATGAACGCGTCGGGGGCTAAAAGAAGATGTGAAATTTCGACAACTTTACTTTCTTGGGGATGAAGACGCCGAATCTCAGCGTCGTTGTGTCGTCATTCTCGGCAGAGACAAGGACATAATTGCTCCGCTTCAATGGATTCTTCACGAACATCATCACTATATTCGAACATTTAAGACTGCGTTAGATGGCAATCCGAGTGACGATATGAAAGTCCTCATTCGCGCCGATGAAAAACCAACAGGTGCTTTCGCTAGTTTTAAATGGACCAACTGTCAACGATGTCGCAATTGTCAAAGCGGGTAATGAATTTGAAAAAAGAGATATTGTTTTAACTATGCGGAGTAATGAGTTATAACGCATATCTGAAACTCACATTTCGTATGATGCGTTACAATATCCGCTGAATTTTCCACGCTGAGGACACGGATATTCTCTCCATATAAATCAAGTACACTCTGTTTGAAAAGTCTTCGACAGGTGACTTTTCCCCTCTAAAATCCATGGATTTTATTTTAAAAATATCTATCATTCGACACAACCTTTTCTAAGCAAAAGCCGAACCTCCAGGGGAAAAAACTTAAATTCAAATTTGTAACTTCCTAAAATAACCGAGTAACAACCCTGAAACCTGAATTTTTGAATTCAGCATGGTCGATTTATATTTGAAAAGTGCAACTATTATCTCTCTAGGACCAATAATTAATGAGATATGGCTGTTGGAAAGGTTTGGCTGAAAACGCGAAGCACTAAAAGGCAATACGAAAAAATGTAACATATTTATTTAACTTTCACCTTATTTCAGTAACTAAGAGTTGGTGGGATAGTCTTACGGGTATGAAACTTCAGCAATGGGTAAATTCAGTCCGAGTAGCTAACATTCGAGCAAAAATGCCATCAAAGAAGTTATTGCCACCAGTGACGCGACCTAGCCAGTGGGTTTTTAACAATTTTTGTTATTTTGCAGTGCGCGGTTTCAGCTTTAGAATCAAGTTTCGTAAAGACGACTTTTAGTATAAAACGCATTTAATAAGATTTTTAACGAAATCAGTGTGCGGTGTCCCGTCTTGGATTGGGATGAATTCCCGGTCTCAAGACAAATGATACGCGTTGCCCCAAAACGAATAAAATTGGTTGACGTTGTCAAGTCAAAACTTCGTGTTAACAAGAACACTGCGCTTAAAAGTCCGGTAGCTCGATCGCGCCGCTCCCTTTTAGTCACTATTATCAACCTTGCTATTATATAATGTCGCTTAACCTACCAATTATTCCGTCGCACCATGTCGTATACACCGTCGTATAATTAATGCTGTTAGAGGCCGGGTATTTATAAACAGAGCAGTATGTGGGATCAACAACAAAATATTGTTTTTAATTTATTGAATTAGGTATTTACCAAAGAGAATACCAAGAGCGGTGTTGTAACTCGTCGTAGTGCAGATATGAGCCAACAATTTTACCAGGCTTTTTATTTGCAATATATCGTAAAAATAATTAAACCAAGAAACGTTATTTAAAGAGAGACAATTGTTATTCATTTTTATTCAAAAACCAAAATAAAAACCGTTAGTAAGGGATAGCATCACCCCTTCTTCTTAGGCACTCCCTTAATCTTCGACGAAAGGAATTCGTCAGCGCGCGAATATATTGCGGAGTGACTCGGTTAAAGGCGTCGTTCACCATATTTCTTAAGTCGTCCACGTCGACCGGTATTCGTTTCTCCATAAAGAACGTTATCTTCGACCAAAGATTTTCAATAGGGTTGAGGTCTGGAGAGCAAGGTGGCCAGTCCAAAACTTCAAAGCCTTCATCTCTTAGGAAATCTTGGACGATACGTGAAGTGTGGGCCGGGCAGTTGTCTTGCATAAAATAGACCCTATAAAAATGAGAGAAAATATTAAGTTGCTTTTAAGTAATTTCAAGCCCTTTAGCTTTGTTTACCTGCCAGCGTTCTCCAGGCCATATATAACAGCTACTGATGGTAGCATCGAGTCTCGGAGAATCTGGATGTATGACTGCCCATTTAGTCGACCGACAATTGGTCTAATAGTTCCGGCTTGGCCGTCGCCAATACAACACCAAACATTGACCGTAAAACGACCACTCCTTTTCAATCGGTAGGTGTTTCGAGCATAATTTCTCTGCCTCCTTCGTCTCGTTACCCAGACTGTCGGTGAAATTGGAGAGCTCTGGAACGACTGTAAGCATCCGATAAATATATCATAACACTAACCGCTTAGCCATAATAAATACCTTTTCATCGGAAAACAATATATAGCGTGACAAAACATCTCTCGGCCATCGTAACAACTGGCGGCAAAATTGTCGTCGAAGTGGTCTGTGCCTCAGGGTCAGCAAAGGCTTGAACGACGACGTCGAAGACCAGATGTTTTTAGTCTGTTCCACACAGTTGAGGTGGCGGCTCTTACACCTGCTTCAGCCCAACGATCTCTCAATTTTCGAATTGAAAGCTCCGGAATTCGGGTGGCGTCCCTGGCCAACAGCCTATCTTCGGCTGGAGTCGTATTCTTTGGACGACCGCTTCTATGAAGATCCTGAAAACCAAATTCCAACATTTAAACTTGCTTTTAAACTCCTAAAATAAACTTCCTTACCGTAACTCTACCATGCCGCCGATACTGTCCGTAGCGGTATCTAGCTCCAGATACCGAACAATTTACAGCGGCGGCTATGAATTCCCAAGTCGCCCCTCCTTCCCTTAGAGTTATAATTTGAATTCTTTGTTGTTCGCTAATTATAGCCATGCTGCGTAAGTCGTGATACAGAATGAACTGTTAAGTTCGACACGAACGATGTCTACATTTATACTTTTCGAGTAAATAAAAATAAAACACAAAGTTGTATTTTCTACCTAATACTTTTGGATCAATTTTTTACCAAATTAACTCGAAAAGTATAAATGTAGACATCGTTCGTGTCGAACTTAACAGTTCATTCTGTATCACGACTTACGCAGCATGGCTATAATTAGCGAACAACAAAGAATTCAAATTATAACTCTAAGGGAAGGAGGGGCGACTTGGGAATTCATAGCCGCCGCTGTAAATTGTTCGGTATCTGGAGCTAGATACCGCTACGGACAGTATCGGCGGCATGGTAGAGTTACGGTAAGGAAGTTTATTTTAGGAGTTTAAAAGCAAGTTTAAATGTTGGAATTTGGTTTTCAGGATCTTCATAGAAGCGGTCGTCCAAAGAATACGACTCCAGCCGAAGATAGGCTGTTGGCCAGGGACGCCACTTGAATTCCGGAGCTTTCAATTCGAAAATTGAGAGATCGTTGGGCTGAAGCAGGTGTAAGAGCCGCCACCTCAACTGTGTGGAACAGACTAAAAACATCTGGTCTTCGACGTCGTCGTTCGTTGGTCAAGCCTTTGCTGACCCTGAGGCACAGACGACTTCGACGACAATTTTGCCGCCAGTTGTTACGATGGCCGAGAGATGTCTTGTCACGCTATATATTGTTTTCCGATGAAAAGGTATTTATTATGGCTAAGCGGTTAGTGTTATGATATATTTATCGGATGCTTACAGTCGTTCCAGAGCTCTCCAATTTCACCGACAGTCTGGGTAACGAGACGAAGGAGGCAGAGAAATTATTCTCGAAACACCTACCGATTGAAAAGGAGTGGTCGTTTTACGGTCAATGTTTGGTGTTGTATTGGCGACGGCCAAGCCGGAACTATTAGACCAATTGTCGGTCGACTAAATGGGCAGTCATACATCCAGATTCTCCGAGACTCGATGCTACCATCAGTAGCTGTTATATATGGCCTGGAGAACGCTGGCAGGTAAACAAAGCTAAAGGGCTTGCAATTACTTAAAAGCAACTTAATATTTTCTCTCATTTTTATAGGGTCTATTTTATGCAAGACAACTGCCCGGCCCACACTTCACGTATCGTCCAAGATTTCCTAAGAGATGAAGGCTTTGAAGTTTTGGACTGGCCACCTTGCTCTCCAGACCTCAACCCTATTGAAAATCTTTGGTCGAAGATAACGTTCTTTATGGAGAAACGAATACCGGTCGACGTGGACGACTTAAGAAATATGGTGAACGACGCCTTTAACCGAGTCACTCCGCAATATATTCGTGCGCTGACGAATTCCTTTCGTCGAAGATTAAGGGAGTGCCTAAGAAGAAGGGGTGATGCTATCCCTTACTAACGGTTTTTATTTTGGTTTTTGAATAGAAATGAATAACAATTGTCTCTCTTTAAATAACGTTTCTTGGTTTAATTATTTTTACGATATATTGCAAATAAAAAGCCTGGTAAAATTGTTGGCTCATATCTGCACTACGACGAGTTACAACACCGCTCTTGGTATTCTCTTTGGTAAATACCTAATTCAATAAATTAAAAACAATATTTTGTTGTTGATCCCACATACTGCTCTGTTTATAAATACCCTGCCTCTAACAGCATTAATTATACGACGGTGTAGACGACATGGTGCGACGGAATAATTGGTAGGTTAAGCGACATTATATAATAGCAAGGTTGATAATAGTGACTAAAAGGGAGCGGCGCGATCGAGCTACCGGACTTTTAAGCGCAGTGTTCTTGTTAACACGAAGTTTTGACTTGACAACGTCAACCAATTTTATTCGTTAAAAATCTTATTAAATGCGTTTTATACTAAAAGTCGTCTTTACGAAACTTGATTCTAAAGCTGAAACCGCGCACTGAAAAATAACAAAAATTATTAAAAACCCACTGGCTAGGTCGCGTCACTGGTGGCAATAACTTCTTTGATGGCATTTTTGCTCGAATGTTAGCTACTCGGACTGAATTTACCCATTGCTGAAGTTTCATACCCGTAAGACTATCCCACCAACTCTTAGTTACTGAAATAAGGTGAAAGTTAAATAATTATGTTAGATTTTTTCGTATTGCCTTTTAGTGCTTCGCGTTTTCAGCCAAACCTTTCCAACAGCCATATCTCATTAATTATTGGTCCTAGAGAGATAATAGTTGCACTTTTCAAATATAAATCGACCATGCTGAATTCAAAAATTCAGGTTTCAGGGTTGTTACTCGGTTATTTTAGGAAGTTACAAATTTGAATTTAAGTTTTTTCCCCTGGAGGTTCGGCTTTTGCTTAGAAAAGGCTGTGTCGAATGATAGATATTTTTAAAATAAAATCCATGCAGTTGGTTTCATCGTTCTACCTTATCCGGTTTTCGAGAAACATGGATTTTAGAGGGGAAAAGTCACCTGTCGAAGACTTTTCAAACAGAGTGTACAACCAGGAATTACATATTCAACTTCTACACTCTTAAAAATGGGCGGTTAAAGGATTTGGGTTGTTTTGGTTGAACCAAAAATTAAGTTAATCTAACCCATATATAGTTGTTTATTTTTAAATAGTTGTTTTTGGTAAGGTTGTATTTTATGTGGTCAAAAACTTTGGGTTGTTGGCATTTAACACGTATAAAAGCTAAACCTAACAATAAATAGTTTGAATTTGATTAGCCAATTAGTGGTTATTTTTAAATTCAACCCAAAAAATTAATTAGATTTTCTATTTGAATTAATAATGTTTCCCTATTTCTTAAATATCTTAAAATATTTTTTACCTATTGAATTTTTCTACAGTTAGTATTTTTCTTAATTTACATAATAATTATGTACACGCCATTAAATTAATTTTGAAAATTCACTTTTTTCAACAAAAATGAGTTGCAAACATCAAATTAAGGAAAAAATATGAATATTAAATTTTCCGCCTGAACACTATTTTTTAATCATTCGCTGTAAATAATTTTTCTTAGCATCATAATAAAAAGAAATATATGTATATATTTTTTTTATGCGGTCTTATACCGTGGACCCAACGGGGGCGCATGATTCGCCTTATCGCGACGTTCGACTCTCTTATTTTGATAATACATGTTCGCCCTTTAAATTTTAATGTATTAAATGTTTTTTTACAGAAATTGTTTATTGTAATGAAATATTAATTAATTTAATTTTACCTTATTTAATTTATTTTAACTTTTTTAAGCAAAATACAGCAGCCAGCGGTTCGTTTCGCGCCAAACATTAAAGAAATATTCCATACGCGCCGCGCGGGCAATCTCTCTCTCTGCATTGGTGACGTTCAAAATTCGAAGTGCACCTCTCTCTCCCACCCGAAAGGTTTTCCCCAAACCCGGCGTCCGGCGCGATAGAATGCCGCGGGTCAGCCCTTTGGAAAGTTTTGGAACAAGTGACAATTATCCGAGCTTGGGAAACCCCCAAGTTGCAAGCCGTCCTCTTCGACCGCGTGCAAAGCTCATCTCGTTTCTGGCCGCAATCTGGCGTCGCTTCTTTTATTTCGAGCCTACAGTACTACAATACGGTACGGATATACTGTCCGCTTTTAAAATTTAATAAATTTTATTATAGTAATAGAAATTAAGGGCTTGTAGAAAAGAGTATTTTGTATCGGTTATCGCAAATTGACACAGTCGGTAAATTAAATTCGAATAACAAGGAACAGAAAAACTAAGGGTACATTTTAATGGTGTAATGGATGACTTTGTGAAAAGAAAACTAAGCGAATGGGGATTGGATACGTTTGCCGATAACTTTTCAAGTAAGTTTTTACATTATTTGTTTCTTTCTCTTTAGAGTGTTTTTTATAGTAAGTAATACTTGATATTATAATAACTTCAAATTACTTTTCATTTAATAATAATCAATTGAGTAAATTAATAAACTTGGGCAGGCCAAATACCGAATAGAGCGTGTCAAAGTTGGCCATGGGTTAGTTTAAAAAAATATTCCAATTTATATAAAAAAATTCAAATGAATGATGTATGTATATGCATAGCATATGCTACCTTTCAATTACAAATTAGTTTTATCAAACCTGAACTTTTCCTATTTAAAGCACTCTGAACGAGAATTTTGTATAAAATTTTAGAGCTACGAAATAATACTTTTTTATTTAGGCAATTTTGTTGATGAAGAATCATTTATGCTGTTAACAACAGAAGTTGTCAAGGAATTGATACCTGCAGTAGGTCCAAGATTGAAGTTTTTAAATCAGCACTCCAAATTTCTGAAAGAGACTTCGAATTTGTGAGTTATTTTGGTTTAAAATTAACAAATAATAATAATGGGGTTTACGTGCTATAAATGTAATATCGAAATTTTGGGAAATTCAAGGAATTTAAAATATCATTATCGAAACATCCATGGTCTTAACGATGGAAATGGGCCTTTCTATTGCGCAGAAGAAAATTGTAATCAATCTTACACCTACTTTCACACACTTTCGCGGCATTTAGGGAAATCTCACAGAGATTCTGTACTATCAGATGATAATTTAAAATCAAACTTAATTAATGAAACTATAGCAGTGTATCCGGCACAGCATGTCGATTTAGGTGATCAAATGGATATAGATGATTTAGGGGAAAATCTTGATTTTGCTTTATCTATTGAGTCGATTAAAAATATTGCTATTCAATTTGTATGCAAATTGAAATCTTCACCATCAATAACAACTACTACAGTTCAAACCGTTATTACCAGTGTTAAAGGACTAATTGAGGAAATTATAAATTATCTGAAAAATAAAGTGAAAGTTAATCTAGAAAACATTTCCAAGGAAATTTTAGGAAGTATATTAGTTTTGTTTGATGAGGTTTCGAATCCGTTTCAAAATTTTGAAACTGAATATTCCCAACAAAAATTATTAAAAGAATCTGGGGATTTAATTGTTCCGAGGGATATAAAAATTGGGGAAGAGCAGGTAGCAAAATTCAGCAAAAAAACTGGGTTAGTTACCATGATTACTAAAAGCAAAGAATTTCAACTAATACCAATTCGAAAAACGGTGAAAAAGGTCTTAGAATGTCCGGGAGTCTTTGAAGTGATGCGAGATTACCTAAATTCTGAATCAAATGGTTTGCGAGATTTCAAAGATGGATTACAGGCAAGAAAATCTTGTGTTCAGTGTAATGGTAACAAGGTTTTAATTCCTCTCATGGTTTATTCTGATGAGTTTGAGGTCACAAATCCTCTTGGCTCAAAAACTGGCTTACATAAAGTTGTGGGATTTTACTACACAATTAAGGCGTTTCCTCCAGAATACAATTCCTCTTTAAATAATTGTTTCTTATTAGCGTTATGCAAATCCGCCTATCTTAGCCATAATAAAATGAATTTAGTCATCTCAGAAATTTTAGAGGAATTAAAGGATTTGGAAATTAATGGAATTTTTCTCGAAACTCCCTCCTTTACAGGAACAGTGTTTCCCTATATGGCTCAACTTTCTGGGGATAATTTGGGGCTGCAATCGTTACTTAGTTGAAGGTTTTATGGCAAACTTCCCTTGTCGATTTTGCAAAGTTCACAGAACTGTTATGGTTAAACAAATTGAGCTTGATCGTTATTTGCTTAGAAATGTAACTAATTATAACTTAGACTTAGAAATTAATAGGCCATCTGAAACGGGAGTTATACGTGACTGCCTTCTCAATGAATTACAGCACTTCCATGTGGTATCAAATTTTGTACCTGATATCATGCATGATATCTTGGAGGGTATTGGTCCCCTGGAGTTAAAGCTTGTATTAGGTAAACTGATATCAGAAAAACTTCTCAATTTAGAACTTATAAACTCCAGAATTAGTAAATTTCAATTTGGCGCTGATATTAAAAATAAACCTTCACCAATAACTAAGAATATGATAAAAAAATCCTGATGGTGCTACTGGGCAGACAGCAGCTCAATCTTGGTGTTTGTTAAGATACTTACCCATTTTAATAGGTGATCTAATACCTGTTGAACACGAAGTTTATGAATTGCTCCTTATGCTTAATGACTGCATAGATATAATTTTTGCACCGATTATAATTGAAGGTCATCTTTTCTATTTAGATCAATTAATTTCGGATCATCATGCATATTTTTTAAACTTATTCTCAGAGCGCACTTTAAAGCCAAAGCACCATCTATTACTACATTACGTAGATTGTATTAGAATGTCTGGTCCATTATGTAAAATTGGGGTTATTCGTTTTGAAGCAAAACATAATTTTTTCAAAAAATACGCTCACATTATTTGTAATTTTAAAAACATCACTAAATCACTAGCTTTTAGGCATCAGTTAATGTTTGCATATAATTGCAGAAACAATCAAGCTTTTGATAAAAGGGCTACAGAAATAGGTGTATGTCACAATAATCTAGTTGCTAATTTAAAACTGGGTAATGAAATAGCTCAACTGCTTCATATATCAATCTATGAAAACATAGGGTGTGCTAACTGGGTAAAACACCATGGAATTATGTATGTACCAGATAGTGTTGTGTTATTAGACGTTTCAAATGAGGATTTGCCTACTTTTGGAAGGATTGAAAATATTATTGTAAGGGGTGAGAACAATTTTCAATTAGTAGTTTCTCTCCTTGAGACCATGTCTTTTGAACGACATTACCATGCCTATAAAGTAGACATGACAAATCCCGCAAAAATAATTTTAAAGTCATTGGGAGAAATGATTGATTATAACCCGTTACACTTATGCAACAACTTCGAAGATAGTGACCATAGCTTTTATGTTGTACCATAATATAGCTATTTTTAATTTTTTAAAGTAATGATTTAAGACTACACACCAATTTTTTAATTTTTAAGTCCAACAAATCTTTGGTTGAATTTCATGGGAAATAGATTGATACATTTTCTTAATAAATTTTTTTCTTAAATATATATAAAGTTAAATAATTAAGTATTTCATCAAATAATTTGAAATCCAATAATTTATAATATTTAACCAAATTCTTGTTAATGAACTTCAAAAAAATTAGTTCTTTCTAAATCCCTTATCGGTTTGATACTTTAAGCTCTCAAACTAGTTATAGCTTGTTTTACAATTTTAGCATTATTTTTACAATCATTAATTCAGTCTTTCAGACTGTATTATTTAGAATATACTACTTGTTTTTGCTTTTCAAAGGCCAAATGGTACAAGTGAAAACGTTGGCACCAGAGCAACTGATTTAACATCCAAAGACGCAACCGTTGACCAACCTACACATGAAAATGTTGACTGCATGGAAAAATCTATAATTTCATCACCATTTTTGGATAACGAACTTTGTGTCACATCAACATCAAACCAAAAATGTTTCGAAATAATTTTGTCTGCTGAACTCAGGAATTTTGTAAGTATCTATATTTTGATTGTTTATTATCTCAAATAATTTGTAAATAAAAAATTATTTCAGAAGGTTAAAGAAATGGTAAATAAACACCCAGAAGGAAAAAAACTACTTTTCAATTTATTGAATGGACCAATAGCAACCAGCGACAGGCGTTTACTGTGCAGAATTGCAGTGGCCGGACTAATAGAAAAATTTGGAAATACGTTAGTTTACATTATTAAGATTTTTTATATAGCATACATAATTTCTTTTCTATCTTTAGTCCATCAGCTGGCTTAAAAACCGAACTAGCTAAGATCATAGTTAAAGAATTTCCAAAATTTGATAATAAACACCACCTAGGCCATGTAAGTTAATTTCTGAGTATATTCAGGTGATTTGTTTTTAAAAATTATTTTAATGTAGATGGTATGGTATTCTCGAGGTAACAAAAGACCAGCAACAGGCTACATAGAAGACCGTGTAAGGAATGTCAACAAAAATATTAAAAAGGCAAGAAGATCAGAAGTAACTGTTACTGATGAGCCATTATCGTTAGGATTGGCCAAAAAAGTCAGTAAGTGTGAAATTGTATTCTAAATTTTCGTAGTTTGAAATTAAATTTTTGTACATTACAGATATCGAAGTCGTAGAAGATTCTGACAATGTGGAGATAATGACTGATTGGTTAAAGGTCAATACTAGCCCTTTTAGTCAAGTAAAAGATTATATGAAGCAGACAGCTGGTCCAAGACAAAATTGGATAAAAAGTAACCCCACTGCTAGCATTGATGAAATTTTTTGTATGTTTCCTCGACTAAGAGACACACCTGGAATGGTATGTTTAAAATCATTTTTTTTGTTGTAAGGTGATGTAACTATTTTTCCTATAATATCATTCTATAGCCTTCCTTTTGTGTCTTAAATTTTTTATAGTACTTCATATCTTTTATATTTGACTGAAAATCTTACAAAACCCAAATTTTGATATACATTTTAGCATACGTGGATCATTCTCTCTAAGTAGACAAAACGCTATGCTACCTATGACTAGAGTCTGTGTCGGGGTCGGTCTGGCAGCCCTTTACAACCACCCTATACTGTGTATCACCTCAACTTCACTGTGTATTTATACTGCCGAATCTAAAGTTTATTACATCTCTTATGAAACGTGTCTCGAGGGCCGAGAGAGATAAATTTTGGGGGTTGGCTCCTCGAATTTTCCCCCGAAAAAACCTATATCATATTTGTTCAAGGTCAGTTTCAGATCCAAGGGTAGAGTTTCGTTCAATAAACGCCCCTTTATTTGCTGTCTTGACCACTCGGTGGCGCCTCCACCGAAATATTTTCAAAAGTTTTCTCTCTGGAGTTTGCTCTCTATACAAGCTCTGACGTCACGAAACCCAGACTAAGATACCCGACCGAGACCCGGAATTTGTCTACTTAGAGAGAATGATCCACTTATGATTTTAGTAGTTTAAATTTACCAACAAAAAATTATTTCTTATATTGAATTTTTAATTGTCTTCTCTATATTCTATAGTTTTCCCTATGTTTTCCTATAATTTGTTGCTATATTTTGCTTTATTTCATTAAAATATTTCGTACAATTCATTTAAAGGTTTTTTAATATTGTGTGGTCACCCTTAATTGATATTTTTGTAATAAATCAAAAACGTGTCTCTTAATCAGTATCTATAATTAATGACTTCTGTATACAACTTTGATTACAGATAGAGCAGGATTTTCAACTAATGTATCCTGAAAACAATACAAAAGTTGTAAACAATTGGATGAGTTTTTGCACAAAAATTAAAACCCATGCATTAATTGAACTAAAGGAAATAATTTTAAAAGAATTAAAATTCATCACAGAGGACGAAAACAATCAGAGTGAGTATTAACTCTATTTTAAGAGGAAATTGTCAAAATATCTTGCCTTGCTAAATTTTTGTTTCAATTTCTTAATAGGTTTAGAGAACTCTTGCATTTATTCACTGCCATATTTGGTTCCGCCACTAATTTACAAAATTGGCAAACGAACTAACAAACCATCAGCAAATGATGCTCGAAATTCATTTATTACAAATGTTACTGTATGTACTAAATATTTTTTGCATCTAAAGTAATATACTTCAGTAATGACTTATATTTTAGGGCGAAGTCAAAACAATAGAAGAATATGTTGGAAAATGTCAAATTGCTGAACCGCACATAGTTACATTTGGTGATCCATTAGACCCAATCCAGTGTTTTGTTGTGTTGGGGAATGTTTTTTACCCCCGCTCAAGTTTGCTTAATGCAATGGATGCATGTTTTAAAATGTTTTTTGTATTAGATTTGGACTACCCCAAAAAATGCAAAAGAATTTGGGAGTTAATTCAAGATAGTTTTTTCAAAATTATTGGAAAAGAAAAAAATGGCGTTAGTAATGTAATAATATCCATGCGAGAATGGTTTGAAAATTAAATTTTAGAACATTAAAGTGATTTTTCAACTCGAATGCTGAATATTTGATAATTACCGTAATTTAAGTTAAAACAACCGTAAGTCGAGTTAAAAACAACCGTAAGTCGAGTTAAAAACAACCGTAAGTCGAGTTAAAAACAACCGTAAGTCGAGTTAAAAACAACCGTAAGTCGAGTTAAAAACAACCGTAAGTCGAGTTAAAAACAACCGTAAGTCGAGTTAAAAACAACCGTAAGTCGAGTTAAAAACAACCGTAAGTCGAGTTAAAAACAACCGTAAGTCGAGTTAAAAACAACCGTAAGTCGAGTTAAAAACAACCGTAAGTCGAGTTAAAAACAACCGTAAGTCGAGTTAAAATTCAACAAATTTCGTTTGTTGAAAATTTAACCATATACGTGGATGTTATAATTTAACTTAAAATAGCTTAAATTCCAACATATATTTGGGTCGTTATCAAATAACTCTTTTTTCAGGTTGGGTAAATACGGACTCAAATTTTGGTTGGAAAACAACCAATTTCTGGTTAAAAACAACTCAATATTTCTAAGAGTGTAAAATGGTATTGGCGATGTCGTTTTACTCCTATCCTCTGATGGTGCGACCACGGGAGAATCGCATACTAAATTACCGACCACTTTTACATCAATATTTGGTGGATATGTATGCTAAGATAGAATCAGAGCGATTACTGTTTATTCGCCTGAACCAGACGAAGCTTCGAGTTGAAGAATACATTCATCTGAAAGATGCAATTGCCAACGATAAAAACGCCGAAAATCACGGTAAATTAGTAATCCTGCCTTCGTCATATACCGGAGTCCGGAGGTCCACGAAATATGCACCAATACGCTCAAGATCCATGTTCATTACTCAATTAAGTTATAGCATACGTTTTACATCACATATTTTAAAGAACTAACGGGCGAAGCCGGGTACCAAGGCTAGTAATTCTATAAAAGGGAATATTTTTGTATTTAGGCCCAAATAATAGAAATCGTATTAGAGCAGCTTGTCAAATAGCGCAGGCGTAACGCGGCATTAATGTATTAAAGGTTACGGGGGAACCCCGCGTTTCCATTCGTCTTAAGCGAAGAACACACATAAGTAATTTTTGCACTAAAACGTTCTTAGAAACCGAAAACATTAAATAATATGCAACCTTTTTAGAAAATCTTCATACAATTGATGGACGGAAATATTCCTAGCCCTTGCTCAAAGATATTAATTCACCAAGGCGGGGGAAGATGGCGCCTAAATGCGAGTCGTGGCCTTATCGTGGAGTGAATTAAATCCGAGAGAGGGGGTTGCATACGGGGGAAATAAAAAAAGTGGGGGAGATTCGAATTCAGAATGGAAACCCTTTGTCGTTAATCAATCACAAAATCTTTATTTAACACTTAATTTTATAAAAACACTAAAATACAAAAAATAACAAAATTGGGGGGGGGGGGGACTGAGGGTATAATTTTACTTTACTATTGTGATGGTTAGGCTATCTCCACTAGGGTTCTTTTAGCTTTTTCTTCAACATAAAAATACACGAGGGTTATTTAATATTTAAGCGCGACTTCATCGCGCATTATTTTCTTTTTATATCGACATGGTTCTTCTATTGCCCGAGAAGCCGAGTTCTGTCTCCGGGTGGTAAAAGCCGAATTCTGTATTTGGGGATCTGTCTCTTGGTTTTGTTCCGGGGTTTGTAGGCGGAGTTGAAACAAAAGTAATTGGTGACCTCCCATTTTACGTGGGTCATTGGTGTACCTAAGACTCGTGTCCAGTCATGGTACGTATGACGTCGTCTGATTTAAGAAAGGTAGCTCGTGGTTGCGGGGGGGGGGGGGAGGGGGAGGAGGGATGCCAAGGAGTCTCGAGATTACCTTCTTTTTTGTCTCCAAGTGGAAATGTCCAGGCGCCCTCGCGACCCTTTGGCGGCAACCTTGGAAAACGTGCGCTTTTCTTTGGATCTTACCACCTAATAGTTAATATGAAGCTTGTGGACTTGAAATGACTTCATGGGATCGCTGTGAGCTGAGGGGACTTTACTAGTCTAGTTTGGAATATTTTGGGGGAAAACCTGGGTTAGGACGCCTCGGAATGTATTGCACTACACTGTTAAAAAAAATTGTTCAAATTTGATCAAATTGCCGTTCAGAAGGTGGTCCCTGTAACAGAACGCCATTTTGTTCTAATATGAACAAAAAATACTCGTTCGATAAAGAACGGTGGTTGATGGTTTGATATTGAGCTTAGATGTTCTATATTGAATAAACCTACTTTGTTCGACTTGGAATGCTTTATCATTATCCAATACAAAGAGCACATCAGGTTATTGCTTTCAAAATTAAAGCGCATGTCTCCTTCCGGCGGTTCCTCATGCTAAATTAATAAAAGTAACCGAACCTAGCACATAGCCCACCGAAAAGGAAAACCAGGCCTTAAACTAGTTTATTTGATTTAATTCCAACCTCAACTAGAACCATCTTATTAAGCTTTAAATATCTACTACGAAAGTGATGTGCGTAAACTAAATTATCAATTTCATAGCGCAAAAGATATTACTGGTAACAAACGATTTTAGAATTTATTTCTATGCTGAAAACGTCAAACCAAATTGCAGTATATTACGAAATATTTTCTGTAAATTTCAATTCCGGAACTTGGGTTATTACCTTTCCGATATTTTTACCTCTCCAAGGGTACTTTGTACCCTGGAAGGGTATTACAATCACCGTGTCTGTCTGTGGGTCTGTCCGGGCTGCGTTCGCATTTTCGGGGCAAAGGGTAATCGCTGCGTACGCAGTTTCTTAGAATTAGGGAAAAGGTTTTTCCAAAAGGGCCCGTTTTTGTTGTCATTGGGTGAAGTATAAATATTTTTCAATTTGCGTTAGTACCGGGCGGGATTCGAACCCGAGCCCTCCTGCACGTCAGGTGAGCATTCTACCAAAGAACCACCGATACATTGCGCACTTCACTGAAAATTAGAAACTCTTCCGAGGAGAGGTATATTTTAGCTTGCCAACTTGTTTCCCCTTACATAGATTGTATTTTTACAACAGTAACGTTTCACGTCCAAGTGAGCGACGTGCAAAATTCTAAAAATAAAACAGTCAAATCTGGGGAAAAGGAAGTGATTTTGTCGTTTTCACAGCCAATGCGTATTCCGTCGGATTGTTACAGCGTAAATCGAGCGAGGCGCTAGTTTTAACTTCTGAGCGCTTCTTTTCTCCAGTGAAATATAATGGAGGCTTAACAACGCGTCCGGTAGAGGGAACCTCGGGACTCCAGTTCGATTCGTCGGAATGAATGAAAAGGGAAGGCTTGTAGATGGGCGATGGCCTCTGGGTCAAAGACCAGTTTCTTAATTGCTCTGACCAGTTTTTTATTAAAAAGCCTGGAAAGGGTCCGCTCGTAAAACACTTCGCTTTATCTTCATGCTAAGACTCTACCAAGAGCGATACCCTTTTCATTCATTGCTCACATCTACGACGGAGTGAACTGGAATATCGGAGTTCTTTCTACCAACCGTGAAAGTATTCCTTCTTCATTATTTCTCAATGTTTTCTCAAATCGACCGTTCGCTTAAAACAGCTGAAAGCATTGTGAGCGAACATCGCAAATATATTTTAATTATAAGAAATAATATTTTTGCTTTGTTTGTTCACAACACCTTCAGCCTTCTTAAACGAACGATCGATAAATAAGTCCCTGTATGAATTTTTGTTGAAGATAACCGACGAAGATTGTTTTCCAACACAGCGGGAAAGAGAATAAAACCACGGAGAGATGTTCTTTACTTTATCTCTCCGCTTTATTTTATATTTGTTTTTTAAATGTTTTCCGCTCGGTTTTTAATATAAAAACCTTTTACACTGCGTATCAGTGTGTCACTAATTTACCAGCTTTCAATCATGTAACTTGTTCTCATTATTTTAATAAATATAACCAGTTTATCGTTTATTCGAGTCTCTTGATCATCACTGCGAAGCGCTGCTGCTACAAAACTTCAACAGGTTATGGGCCCAGCACGCTCCCACTGCGCCACTCTGCTGACTATGATGATCAACTAAACTGGTTACCTGTCTTCATCGTATCCTGTTTCACATCGTTCTAGTTCCTGCCACGATGGATGCTCTTCTACGCCATGATGTAGAGAAGCTGTCTGGTCCAGAGAATTGGCGAAGCTGGAAAAGACAAGTATGTGACGTCTTGACGATACGAAGCGTCTACAACATTGTCAATGGAAATCGTACGGAACCAGTACGAACTGATGAGACAGAGGCAGCGTTCTATGCAGCCCTAGAGAAATACCAAGTTGCATTCAGTACAGCCCGTACTGTCATCTGGTCAGCGTTAACCCGGAAGGTCCAGAACATGATTGCTGATTGTGAAACACCAAGGGAAATGTGGAGTAAACTACTGGAAATTTTCGAACAAAAGTCGTCCAACCGGCTTCGAAAATTACTCGCCCAACTGATAAAAACGACGAAAGCTCCTGAAGATGACATGGCCACCCATCTTGCACAAATGCGTTCCCTATGGTCAGACATCCTTACGACAGCGAAGTTGGAAAAGGACGTTTCATTTGATGACTGTATTATGATCGCCTGCATTTTCGAGTCATTACCTCAAGACGAATACCGAGAGTTTGGTATGCTCTGGGATACATTGCCTAAAGAAAAGCAGACGGTCGCGGAGTTGGAGCGCCTACTGATAGGCCGTTCAACACGTGATGGAAACGCCTTTGAAGAGTCTTCTGGTCTTCTAGCTCGTCGAGACGGTAGAAAAATTCAATTCCACTGGAAATAGCTCAAGAGGAAATCGACCGAGATGTTTCAAATGCAAGAAGTTAGGACATCTCTCGAGGGACTGCACAGGAGGGAAGAAACCATCCGGCAATCTGAGAACTGGAGAAAGCAGAAGCAACACTGGCGCCGACAATGGCGGTGGTCTTTATGCGGCAAATGGCCTTGTTGCTCATTCTACGGCAGACACTGTCTGGTATTTCGACTACGGAGCTACGCAGCACATTACCAATGACGCTACGAAGTTCATTCAGTTCAGGAGGTTTGACAGTCCAGCCACTCTACAAGTTGGGAACAAAGCTCAGATGACAGCGGACGGCGAGGGTGACATTCGCGTACGTTTTAATGATGGAAATTCCGTTCGTCACGAGATTATCCACAACGTTTGGCACATCAGTGGTTTTGCATGCAATGTATTTTCTCTAAAAAGCGCCATGAAACGAAACTCCAACTTAGAATTTCAAGCCACTGCGTTTTCCTGCGGCCTGTATGAGAAAATAAAGGGAAGAAAGCATCTACGTCTTCCTGGGAAAGTCGTATCACTGTTCCGGGTAGATATGACTGTGGAGCAGCCATCGAGTTCCTTATATCTTGCCACTGGTCCAAGAAACGAGAAAAAGGTGGACCTCCAAGTCTGGCACGAAAGACTAGGCCATCAAGATAAACGACATGTAGCGGCTACTCTGAAGAGACTCGGTTACGAGATTATCAATCAGAAGACTGATAAACTATGCGAAGGATGTATCTTTGGTAAAATGACTCGTCACAGCTTTGGCACTCGGTTAGATGAAGCCAGGAGAAAGAATTCATTCAGATCTCTGGGGGCCATCACCGACTCCATCAATGAAGGGCAAGCTCTACTATCTTCTCTTCAAGGACGAGTATTCCGGCATTCGTATCACATATTTCTTGGCGAAGAAATCTGAAGTCGTGGATCGTTTCAAGGACTTTCTCGCATTTTGCAAGAACCATGAGCATACCGTACGAGAACTTATCACGGATAACGGGACCGAGTACGTCAACGATGAGTTTCGCCGAATAACGACACAAGAAGTCGGCCTGAAGCATCGAACCTCAATGCCATACACTCCTGAGCAAAAAGGAGTAGCTGAACGTGAGAATCGAACAATCATGGAGTCTGTTCGTGCAATGCTGCATTCAAAACCCGATCTACCTCCAAAGCTGTGGGCCGAAGCAGTCAACACGACGACGTATATTCTAAATCGCACAGCCCCAACCTGCATCAAAGGGAAGACACCGTACGAACTATGGACTGGAAAGCCGAATCCATCAGTCAAGCATTTGCGCATTTTTGGAACCGATTGTTACGTTCATGTGCCAAAGGAGAAGCGAAGGAAGCTGTCTAAGAAAGCTTTGAGAGGCATTCTCGTTGGCTATGAAGATAACATGGATGGATATCGAGTCTACGTTCCAGAGCTAAATGACGTCATCCGATCTCGATATGTCAAGTTCGATCCTGAGAAATGTATACTCGAAACCAAACCTGGAGAATGGATGGACGTCTCTAGTCAGGGAGAGCAGAGTTCCGATGATTCGGATTCCGAAGACGTGACATCCAGATCCGTCAATGTTCCCGAAGACGTGACATCCAGATCCGTCAATGTTCCCGAAGACGTGACATCCAGATCCGTCAATGTTCCCGAAGACGTGACATCCAGATCCGTCAATGTTCCCGAAGACGTGACATCCAGATCCGTCAATGTTCCCGAAGACGTGACATCCAGATCCGTCAATGTTCCCGAAGACGTGACATCCAGATCCGTCGAATCACCATCTGCAGCCACCGGACCCGTACTTCGAGATCGTTCAAAACTGAGGGCAAAAGGGCACACTTGTTGTACCTGCATGCCTGTAGACAAAGTTTTCCTGATCGGTGATGATCTTCCAAAGACAGCCGAAGCAGCTCGTTCAAGCGCCGAATCCATGAAATGGCAAACGGCAATGTCTGAAGAGCTCTCTTCAATGAAGGAACACCAGGTTTACGAATTGGTCAATCCTCCTCCGGGCCGGAAAATCATTGGAAATAGATGGATCTTTCGTACGAAGACAAACGAAGACGGAAAGATTTCCAAGTATAAGGCCAGACTCGTAGCCAAGGGATATGCACAGCGAGAAGGGATCGATTATGAAGAGACTTTCGCTCCAGTTGCCCGTTGCGAGACCCTGAGAATATTCCTCAGCATCGTTGCTCAGAAGAATTTACATTTAAAGCAATTTGATGTAAGGACAGCCTTTCTTCATGGAAACTTGTCCGAGGAGATTTACACGCGCCAACTAGAAGGATTTGGTGAGAGTAGCGGCAAAGTTTGGAGGCTTAAAAAGGGTCTGTACGGCCTTAAACAATCACCACGCTGCTGGAACGAGCGAATTGATCGAGTTCTACAAGATTTCGGTTTCAGACGTGCTGATGGTGATCATTGCCTCTACGTTTTTTCATCTGGAAGGACATTGCTTATCCTAATCCTCTATGTCGACGATGGTCTCATTGCCTGAACTACAGCTACAGATGTTGATGCATTCCTCCGTCAATTCACTGATGAATTCGAGACTACCACAGGAGCCGCCTCAACATATCTTGGTCTCAAGATCGACTTCACGGAAGATGGCTCAAGTTTCCTTCATCAGAGCGCCTATCTCGAGAAGGTCTTGGAAAGATTTCATATGCTTGACTGTAAAGCTGTAAAAACACCAGCCTCTATGCCAGATACCAGTGAAGATGGTCAGAAGAAATTCGAAGCTCAAACGATGTTCGCCTCAGCCATTGGAAGCCTTCGGTATGCTGCAATGAGTACACGTCCTGACATCGAGTTCGCCGTGAATCGTACATCGCAGGCTATGGCAAACCCAACTATTGCAGACTGGAACGCCGTAAAACGCATTTTTCGTTATCTACGAGGAACGACAACCCTGGGTCTCTTGTTCAAATCAGATGACACATCGGAACTTGTCCCCTACTGCGACGCGGATTATGCCGGATGTGAAAAGACCAGACGCTCAACCTCGGGAATTGTCTGCCTGATGGGATCAACGCCAATTACATGGGCAAGTCGAAAGCAACAGTCCGTTGCATTATCTACTACCGAGGCTGAATTGGTTGCCGCCACAGAAACAGCAAAAGATATTGTCTGGATCAAAGCCATCAAAAGGTCCTTGGGCATTGAACGAGAAAATGAGATTCCAGTTCTGCGCATTGACAACGCCGGAGCTAGCAAATTGATCCGGAATCCAGAATTTCTACGTGAGAGAACTTGTGATCAACGGCCAGATTGATGTCACCTACGTGCCAAGTGAAGAGCAGTTGGCAGATATTTTCACGAAGCCGTTATGTGCCGAGATATTCACACGCCTTCGCCAAAGCCTGAATCTCCACGCATTTAACCATATCTTCGTCGAGGGAGAGTGTTGAAGATAACCGACGAAGATTGTTTTCCAACACAGCGGGAAAGAGAATAAAACCACGGAGAGATGTTCTTTACTTTATCTCTCCGCTTTATTTTATATTTGTTTTTTAAATGTTTTCCGCTCGGTTTTTAATATAAAAACCTTTTACACTGCGTATCAGTGTGTCACTAATTTACCAGCTTTCAATCATGTAACTTGTTCTCATTATTTTAATAAATATAACCAGTTTATCGTTTATTCGAGTCTCTTGATCATCACTGCGAAGCGCTGCTGCTACAAAACTTCAACAATTACCCCTTAAAAATTTGGGATCGTAGACATCTTGCTTACACGTTGCCTTCTACTTTATTGCGTGTGCGTTGATCTCTGTAGAGAACGTGTAAAGGCTAAAGAAAGCCTTTTTGCTCAACGTAATCAAGGCAGTGCAACGCCTCGATATAAACAAGTTCGTCCAGCCGTAGAAATAGTTTCACATCGAGAAGGAACAAAGTTAAGTTAACGAGGCACTAGTAGCTTTTTAGAAGAAGCTCCCTTTTTAGTTCCACATCGATAAATATATATCAAGTGGAACTATTGTTTTCGTTGGATAGTTGTGAAGTGTTGTCGTCGTCCTCGTCGTCGGCGTCCATATTTGGAACACCTTTGATATCTTTTCAATAGAGCAACATACCAACCCCTTATTTTTCCGGGGTAGTTAACGGGTTTTCCTTTAAATGTCAAACCAAGTTTCGCGGGTAAAAAGTGGATAGCGCAGATTTGGCAGCATTGACTTTTAAATTCCATTTCATTTAATAATTTTGTTTAGTACCATAAAGACACTGGACAATTAACGAATGTTTTTTCGCTCGGTGAGATTAGCTCAAACCACAGAAATCGCTTTCACTAGACGTGATTTCTATTTTGAAAAGAAGTTAACAGAGTAGTGCGTCACTCGGAGTAACTCGCTCGTTTCAGTACGTCGAGAGCATGCGTAGTTTGTCTATTTTTATGAAAACTATCATTTAACTACAGTTTTCACTTTCTTAGGTTGTAGATGTTTCTATCGAGCCTACGACACACTACTTAGAATTCGTATTTTGGCAAACCGGTCGTATGAGGGAAGGATACGATACATATCCAGAACATTTGATGTGTGACGCCACCTTTTGTTTGAATCGCTGCGGAATGCCACTGTATAAAATAATGGTTGTGGATGGCAACCTTAGCAGCGAAGTTGTTGGTCTTTGCCTAACCAAAAAGGGGAAAAAGGAATACGTTCAAAACCTTTTCGAGGTTTTTCAAACCCGCAATAAAAACTGGAATAGTACAAGATCATTAATGGTAGACAAGGACCTAAGGGAAATTTCGGTACTTGGAGAGCTTTTTGCCCAAGCGGACATCGAAACCATGAGCAAAAATTGGCTTATTCTTTTAATGAACTGGTTTTCAAAGATAATGTTGAAGCAATGTTAATCGACGATAAGTTATTAAATTACCCGCAACTAGTAAAATATATAAGGGAAAGCTGGATTTCTATAAAAGTAATGTGGGTTCATGCGTATCGGAGACGACATTTTAACTTAAGAGAAGCAACAAATCATAGAAATTTGCAAGCGAAACGCTGTACTTGATAACTTATACAATTATTATTGCGAATATATTAAAAATGCAAATGACAATGAAAAATTTAAATCTAAAACCAAATATGCAAAATCTAGTATCACCTTTGACAAAGATTATTTAGGTGAAGCCGCTCAAGAAATTTTTGAAAAAGTAGTTCCAGCATTTTCGAAAAGCTGTTAGCGCGCAAATACTATAAGATATAGATGGCGATAGCGTCACTACTTTTGTTAAATATCTTAACTTTCTCTCGAGCAACCCGTTCGACGGTTAAGGGGTGGACCCCTTTTGACCGGTGACGGGAGAGGAAAGGCGAGAACCACAAGGGACTTGCCCTCTTCTTTTTAGCACGCCCATAATGTACGGCAACTAGTGGCCAACGCTCTTACTTATTTAGCTATTAAACTTATATATCTTTAATCTAACGAACGAGTAATCCTTTAATAAGCAATCAGACACTAAGCTAAATACGTACTAACAAAGCATTGTTGAAAAAAATCTTTCAACAGTGTCTTTATCTGACAATATTTGTACGCCAATAGACAATTCTGATCCTATTATTGTGAAAACCAAACACCATCCAGATGCTATCTCCAATGTAATTAAGTGCTCGTGTTCGACTTACATTGCTAAAGAAATCCCGCGCTGTTATATATTAATTGCGCGAAAATATCTAGGCAAGGCTATATTTACGGACGAGATTATACCTCAACGGCTCTCAAAATTAAGATGGCTCGTAGGGCTAAACTCCAATAGCGTGAAAGAAAAAAGGGGTGTTTTTCAAACTCGACACCCTTCAAGACCACAGAAAGACGTCCCAAGAAAATAGAGTACAGCCTTACCATTATTTCAAACTTTAGAAACTGTTTTGTTTCCCTGTGGTCAAGAAACATTTCAACGAAGAATTAAGGTGTTGGGGTGAGTTTTATGCTCCTGTTTGATTGATTCGGTTTATTTTTTTCTTTCTGTTGTGCTGATTATTAGAAGATTTGTGCTCTTTTATAGAAGAAGATATAACGGGGCTGACTTAAATTTTAGGCGGTTTTCTTACTTCGTAATTTTATTTCTCTTGAGAATGGGCTTGTTTGTCCTAAGTCCTAATTTAGTAACTTTGATGCTAGGGTGGGATGGGCTTGGTTTGATTTCTCATTGTTTAGTAATTTTCTACCCAAATCTGAAATCGTATAATTCCGGGATTATCACGGTTCTAATGAATCGTATTGGGGATGTTGGTATTTTATTAGGTATTTCTTTTTTGGCTTCAAGAGGGAGATGGAATTTTATTTGGCTTTTTCCGGAGGATTTGGGTGGCAATTTAAATGTTGTTGGGGCTCTAATTATTTTAGGGGCGATAACTAAGAGAGCCCAGTTACCTTTTTCTTGTTGGTTGCCTGCAGCTATATCTGCTCCCACTCCGGTTTCTGCTTTAGTACATTCCTCTACTTTAGTGACTGCGGGTGTATTTTTATTAATCCGCTCTGAAGGGATCCTTAGTTTTGAGTTAAGGGGGTTTTTAATAGTGGTTTCTTTATTAACTCTTATTATTGGGGGTGTGGGTGCTTGTGTGAAATAGATTTTAGGAAAGTAATTGCTTTGTCTACTTTGAGGCAGTTAGGGCTGATAGTATTTACGCTCTCTTTAGGTCTTTGAGAAATAGCTTATTTGTGTGCAGGTTTTGTTATTCATAGTATATTCGGTTATCAGGATATTCGACTTTTGGGGGGGTTGATACAGAGCTCCCCTCTTGTCGGTCTAGGGTTATTAGTAAGCTTTTTAAGATTGTGTGATCCCTTTCTCTTGTGGGTTTTACTCTAAAGATTTAATTATTGAGTTGTATCTTTTAGGGTCTAAATATGTTTTTGGTGTTTTTATAACTATAATTTATAGATTGCGTTGGGTTTATTATTTATGTATAAGAGCCTACCGAGGTGGATGTCTAATTAGCTATAAGGAGGATGGGGCTATAAATTTCTCAATTGGGACTATAAGATTATTAGTTGTGATGTCCAATGACTTACATTTACTATGTCCCCAGTGTTTATTTATCTTTTTGAGGGAAATTATTTACTCTTACTTGTGTTTTCTTGGTACTATGCTTAGTAGTGTTAAATTTATTTTATAGGAGTTTTTTAATAAAATTTGTTAATTTGGTAATTGTTTTTGGGTATATGATTCTTAAGCTGGGTTAGTTCTTACCCTATAATGTACATAGGGGATAAAATTGGGGGATTAATGGTTAGAGGGGATTTAGGTTGAAATGAATTAATAGGGGGTGTAGGTATATTTACGGTGTTAGGTGAAATGAGAGTAAATATGCAAAATTATCAGTAATTTTTTAGGGTCACAGCTAGGCCTCATTTTATTAGTTATAGTTTGCTGTCTTCTTTATTACTTGTATAGTTTAATAAGAATATAGTTTTGAAGCAACGTGGGTAAGAATGTTATTGATTAATATTTCTAAAGTCAGCGGTTTTATTCATGTAGTCTCTTTAAAAGGAATGCTTTCAATTTTCTTATTAACAATAAGATACCTCTATTTCGTTTCTATTAAATTAATATAGTTTGTAGGGGTGTGCGAGTACTCGAAAAAGAAAGTTTAAATACTCGTAGATTATCGAGTATTAAAAATTTGCCTTATTCGAGTACTCGACTACTCGAATAAGCCGCTTGCTAAACTCGTCGAGTTATTTCCCCGTCGATAATGTTCAGTCGTGTAATCGTCTAAAAAACGCCACACTCCCCCTCTAAAAGAGTCTCTTTCTCTTCGTCTAGCCCTTTTCTCCACCGATGAAGCGTTTTATTTTATCTTCAACGCGCGGCTGCGCAGTACACAGCTATAATATAAATAAATGCCACCATCACCTGGTACTCTTAGGCATACGGTACGACGGCTAGCTTTGAAATGGTAGTAGTAACAAGTAAGGCGGACTTCCTGTACTTTCTCTAAAGTTTCGGTTTCGACGAGCTTCACTTAGGCGGTTTTTCACGACTCTGACGGCGGCGTTTTTCGGGTGTTAGGCTTAACGTATTCTTTAAACAATTAAAAACCGCGAGGAACTATGTTAAAGCAAAGTAGAAGAATAATATAATTAATTTAGATTTTAAAGTTATTAAAATTAATTAAATTTTTTAATTAGCTACTGGTTTTTCTTTAATCGACAACCCCGGGCGAGTTTTCAAACAACTCGAGTACCCGAACGAATTTTCTTAAATACTCGATACTCGAATAAGGAACATATTTAGCTTAATCGAGTACTCGAGTACCCGACTCGACTACTCGACGAAAGCTTGTCGATCACCAAAAACCATTACTCGCACATCCCTAATAGTTTATCTATTTTTTTTTCAGGCCGAAACTGAATGTAATGTTATACTACTATTAAAGGGTTAAGGCTAGGTAGACTTACAATTTGTAATTGAAAATTAAATTAAATTTTTTAAATACTAACCTTAAGTTCAATTAAGTGCCCCCTGGTTCCATTCGTGTAATAGCCCCAGTGTTAAGATAAGTATTAGAATAATAAAGGATGTAACTATGGTTGTTGATAGAAAGTCTTTAATAGGAATGGGGATTATAATGACAAATACGATGAAAATTAATGCAATTAAAAAAAATTGGAGAAAGAATGGGACTCGGTTTTTATAGAGAGGGTTGAATCCACACTCAAAGGGGGAAATCTTTTCTAGTGCATTGTGGGAGGTAAAAGCTAAATTATTTGAGCGATTAAAACTAGTGTAATAATGATTATCTAATTTATTTAAACCTTTTAGTTGAAAGTTGATTATACTTATTAGATAGCTGCCTCACCAGTAGATAATTGAGTATAGTAGCAATCAAACTACATCTAGGAAATGCCAGTATCAAGCTGAAGCTTTTTGGTGTAGCAACAAAATATGAATAAAAATTAGTGCGATTAAAATAAAGGGAAGTAGAAAATGAAAGGTGAACCTTTTTGGTGTAGCAACAAAATATGAATAAAAATTAGTGCGATTAAAATAAAGCGAAGTAGAAAATGAAAGGTGAAGAATCGAGTTAGGGTGGCGTTATAAATTGAAAATCCCCCTCAAATTCAGATTACTAGATTAGGCCCAATATAAAGGATTGCTGAGAATAGGTTAGTAATAACTGTTGCCCCCCAGAAAGATATTTGTCCCCGTGGTAATACGTAACCTAGAAAAGCTGTCGATATTAGTAATAGAAGAATTACAACTCCTGTAATCCATGTAGTTAAGTTTCTATAGGAAGCATAGTAGATGCCCCGTGCTATATGTATATAAATACATACTAAAAATAGTCTCGCGCCGTTGGCGTGTGAAAAACGGAATAGTCACCCATAGTTAACATATCGTAATATGTGCGAGATAGAATTGAAAGCTATATTAGTGTCAGGGGTATAATGTATGTGGCTACTTGAATGATTAGACAGAGGATAAGGAGTGACCCAAAATTTCATCAATAAGAAATGTTGGAGGGAGCTGGTAAATCAATCAATGCGGAATTTAATATTTTTAGAAAAGGGTGTGTTTTTCGTATTGGTGATGTGTCTAAAATTAGTGAAGAATCTACGATTATGTCTGCCTTATCAAAGCAGCCCTTTAAATTTTAAGGTATTTCCCTTTAAAATTATGCATAGGGCCTAATAATTCTTTACTAGGTCGAGCGCAGGATTCCTTGCGTTTCTGTTGTGATTATTACAACTGTAATAAGAGTAATAAGAAGATAGATTATAATCATTGTTATCCACGCAAGATGTAATATAATAATAATCAGGTAGGCTAATACCCAAAGCACCACCTTAGGCCTAAGTCATCAAGCGACTTTTGAAGCCTTTAATTCAGGTGGCCGGGTTACAATGCGTAGGAGGGTGGTGGCAAGCCCTGCATGCCACACGATCGAGCCAACAGCTCCCTACACTAACTATTACCGTTATTATTATTATGTAATATTCGGGAGTTAATTTTAATGATTGTGATTGTATTTAAAGGAAGAGGTTTATAGAAGATTGAAATAGTAGGAATTAGGAGGAGTGTTATTAGTAATAGATACCTATTTTGGGCTGTTGAGAAAGGTTCGTTTGGTGAAAGAGAAGCTATATATAAAAATAAAATAATTAGTCCCCCTAGTAGGACTATGATAATAATGTAGCTGTTAAGTCTTTTAGTGTAATTGGGTGGTTTGAGAATGCAATTAATAGAAGAGTAAGGTAATAAAAAGGGTGATTAAAATCAGAAAATGTATAATATCAATTTTGGGGATTGAAGTAATTTGAGATTTTGCTGAGTTTAGCTAAAGGGCCAATTTCCTATTTTGGTTTACAATACCAAGGTTTTTAATCTCAATTTTTTTGTTTACTCGATTTTTTGGGGGGTTTATAAGCTTGGTTTTAAGTCTTTCTCATCTGTTGTCCATAATCTTAAGATTTTAGTTCTTTTTATATATTTTTGTTGTTTTTTGTGAAGGCTGTTTAGGGCTGGGTATTTTGACACCCTTCAAGACCACAGAAATCCAAGACGTCCCAAGAAAATAGAGTGCAGCCTTACCATTATTTCAAGCTTTAGAAACTGTTTTGTTTTCCTGTGGTCAAGAAACATTTCAACGAAGAATTAAAGTTTTAGATAAATTCACCCAATCTTGGGCACAAAACGTTAATAATAAAATTTTAATTGGCGAAGAAGAGATTGAGAAAGACGAGGGCAGTCATAACATTACCCAGAGCTGCAGTCAGCAATTGGAGAAAATTGGCGAAGGAGATGGTCGAACCAATGCGATGACACAAGTGAGCCGATCGTGGTAAATATAAACCATAGAAAAGGAAATAGTGCACATGACTGTCTAGGTGAGAACAATATGAAAACTGGCGAAAGCAAAGGAAATCGGACTGAAAATGAGAACGTAGGAAATTTAAATAAAACAATCGACGGCAGTGTGGAACATTCGTAGTATCAGACACATATAAAGATCGCAAGTCAGAAATCGTACGCGGGTAATAATCACTTTGAAAGGATCACGAAGTCTACAAGTCAAAACAAAACCACTAAGGAAACCAAGTCTCAGTGAAATTGAATATCGAAATGAGTTCGAGGCTAGTATGCCCAGAAGATTGGAAGGAAACGAAGTTATTTCTCTTAATTTGAAAAGAAAGGGACCTGACAGTATAGAAATTAGCTTGAAGAAGGACGTAAGAAGAAAAGACGGAAAACAATTTCTAGAAAATAGAAAAAAATCTTCAAAGGGTTTGTGGCCAATCTGAAACCGAAGAAATCCCCACTTACATCGGGGAAGAAAGTAATGGTATAATTAACAGTGCAGTTTTAGAGGTAAAGAAACCGTTGAAAATAAGTGCTGTCGGAATTTTTCAAACAGTGATAGGGCTAAGGAGAAATAGATTAAGCAAAGTTCACTCCATATTTTAACAAAGTCGTCGCAGAGGCCAAAATAATAGGCATTCCTTAACGCCGGTAAAAATGGTTACAGAGGACTAACCAAACTATTATCAAGATTTATCGGAAATTGATATGTGGCTGAAGAAGCCAATTCTTCTAACGAAAAAAGCGTCCTTAGTCCGACAGTGTACAATCATGCTGAAGTGATTGACGCCGTCCAATTGATTTAAAAAAAAACCAATTTAAAAATGTAACTGCTGGTTTAAATTCTGTATTTCGCGCCACTTTACTATTCCGTTTATCCAACACAAAGTTTCGAACGAAGGGTTCTTTGTGCAGATATACAATATATGGCAACACTTAGATAGGAAAACGTAGAGCAAAGAATATCCCGACTACCACAATTGGTTTCGCTATTAAGCGCCCAATTCAAAAACACTGCTTTTAAAAACTTATAAAAGTAACCGAACAAGTTGAATTTGACTGCGGTCCACATGGTGTGGCAAACGCCGTATATTCTCGTTTGAATTTGTAGCCTGATTAGTGTTGTATATAACATTTCGAATATGAGGAAACAACTGCATACTAGCTAAGAAAGTAATCATATTGAAACTTTTGAAATAAAATCAAAGAATCCTAACGAGCTCAAAAAAGATGATCCAATGTGACAAATGCTCAGAGTGGTACCATCAAACCTATGTTTCTAGAAAAAAGATAAATCCGAAGAAAGGCGATGAATGGTTATGCGAGGTTTGAGGTGATCCGGAAAAAAATTACTTATCTAAGACGTTAGCTTTCATACATTGCAAAGTTCCGTAATTTTTGTACTAGGTACATAAACTTTTACGATAAATTGTTACGATTAAGGAAATTGAAAACCAATATTAGTTAATTTCTTAAATGCCAAGATTGTTTTTATATTGAAGTGTTATTTAAACTTCAACACCACTGTAATCGGTTTCATGCTAAAATATCCACTGCAATTACCGCTAGCCTTAGGTCATTTTTGATTCATTTCACCGGTAAATAATCGGTGAGAGCTCTTAATTTTGCTTTTTCACGATTCAATTTATATTAAAAAAGACTATTTGGTATATAAAATATAAAAATAGTTTTAAAGAATATTAGAATTAGATTATAGATTTCATTATAAACGTCAAAATTACCAGTTTTCTTTTTTTTAATATCCAGTAATTT
Source organism: Leiobunum rupestre (assembly GCF_980474605.1). Classification (NCBI taxonomy): domain Eukaryota; kingdom Metazoa; phylum Arthropoda; class Arachnida; order Opiliones; family Sclerosomatidae; genus Leiobunum; species Leiobunum rupestre. Next base: position 1,768,841 of record NC_143389.1, read on the forward strand.
CAATTCAATTACGAAAAGGAAAATAGGAACTTTTACTCGTAATTTAATATTTTGGCTAAAATAAGAATGTGTTTTTAAATAATTAAAAAATGTTTTCTTTGCCTTTTATAATTATGGGGCCTTAACGAATAATCTCAATGAACCAACTAATTGTTGAAAAGATGAAAAAAAAACGTAGATGAAAACTTAGATTCGGGGTAAGATTAATATAGACTTCTGATATTAAAAATTATACTAATAGTGTAAATATGTGCGCCCACAAGCAGCCAGCCAGCATTCTACTATGACGTTTCATCGCAAATGAAAATGAAGGTTGAATATAATTATGGAATAACGTTCGACACGACAACGCTACACTATACAAAATTTTATACAAGGATAGCAACACGCGGACCCAATCTAAGTATAATATTTTTGATATAGCTTAAAGCGTTTTTTATGTCACGTACCCTTTTTACCCCAATATATCAACCTGTATTTCTGAAATTGTCGAAAATCTGCGTATCGTGGGAATACGAAGTAGGCTGAAGCTACGAACAAAATTAACCAACCGATAAATTGAAATATGCATCCTAGGTTGCCAGGCTCTTAAAGCATTTTGTTTGGATTTTTATGGTAGCGACATTTATAGTACTTGAGAGGTACAGGACAACAGTGGCCACTTGCAATCGCCACTTCAACCAGGCCATAATAGTTCTTGCCGCGCGGAAAGAACTATTTTGGCCTGGTTGAAGATATGACGAATTTTTCGGGCGAAAATAGTGATCCAGTTGAAACTGAAGTAATATAGCCTGAAAATTTCGACGCCTGAAAACCAGGCTAAATTAACTATGAGACGATCATACACTATTTTGGCCCAAGACGGTTGAGGCCCGGAATCCAGGCCAAAATAGCTGACATCCAAGCATAGGCTAAAGTAGCAAAACTACTGACGCGGGCTATTTTGGCCCTGAATTCAGGGCAAATTAGTCATGGACTAATTTTGCCCGGAAATCAGGCCAAAGTAGACACTCCGTTATAGGCCCCGATATTTTTGAAATGCTAGCTTGAAACGAATATGATATAAAACGGTATTTATTTTTTGTTTCAACCGAAAAAATATTTTCGTCAAAACGTTTTCGGTGACTTATAATGTAAAGAAGACATTACGGCCAATTCCCGTTTCGAGGAAAGTACATATTTGTCTATTCTTGCTGTGATAACTCGCAGCCCAAGGTCAAAAGGTACGACAAGTCTCAGCATCCAACATGTTCGTCCCACGTACGGTAGGCTCTCGAATTTTTCATAATTTTTTAAGACAACATCAGCTGCGTAAATACATGTTTCCTCTAACCTATAAAGTTTCGTGACTCAGCTGAATCGACATTTAAACGTCGGTTACGAAATATTCCAGTTTCGATTGAATTATGACTGTAATATTAACTCTACATAGGCCAGAGTTATATATGGGCCGAACATGCTTTCCTATGGGAATCGACATTACACTGGAAGGCAGGAAAAAATATAACTTTTTGTTCACTTTTTGAAAAAAGACAATTATTTTCAAGGTTTTTTATGCCCAAGATTCAGAATTAGGGAGGCTAGCGGCATCATTCTTATTGTCAACAATAACTGATTAACATATTAAAATTGCAATACTTTACATGGTTAACTCGGCAGTAAATAAGAGTTTACCAATGGCTTTCCTTCATACACTCATTTCTGATATAAGTCTGCTTTCATTGGCTGGGAAGTTCCTGAGCTAGCAACCCTGTTACAAAATTCAAAAATAAAATGGCGGACCGCGATGTCGCCTTAAACTAGTGTTAAAACTTTTCCGTTTTTTAAAACGTATTATTTATAAAAAATTTGGTTGAGATGAATTTATTTAATTGAAAATTATTATTACTAAACAATTGTATTAACGTTATTTATTGAAAATTTTAACTAATATTTAGAACTTTAGGGTAAGTTTTAAAAATAATTTGAAATTCGCCCAACAAAGATTGTAGAATTATACGCCATTATAAGGCATCCTAGTATGAGTAGGATATACAATATTTCAGCTCAGGGGCCTTGTAATTTGTTGAAAAGTAGAAACTGTGACTAGCTTGCTATTGAATTAAAAAGAGTTCCAAAATTAGAATATAAAACTGTGACTATAAGTTAAGATAAGTGTTAAGGTATTTTGTGAAAATTATTCTGTTAAATTTGCAGTTGAAAAGCCAGTCCTTTTCATCAGTTTTAATATATTTTAAACTGGAAATGAAGGAGTGACAGCAATGGATAAAATTATAGTGGGCACTGATCAATTTGACCCCATTTTTGTTAACAGTGTGAGGTCTCAGTAGTTTGTTTCTAATTTCAGGATTTCTGGTAATTTTACAGTAGAAAAATCAACGAGCTGAGTCCTATTCTTCAGTTAAAATTGATTTTATAGTAGAAATGTAGTTTTAGTGAACGAGTGATACTAATGAATAGTACCATTGCTACACAAGGAAGCAGAGTACTTATACACTGTGGCCCACAGAATGCTTTATTTAAAAAAAACACTGGTTCTTTAATTAACTAATTTAGAGACTAAAAAAATTACTTGATTAAATTGTTTTTTTCCAACTGGAAACGTAACTGAATTCTTTAAATTGTTTTTTCCAACTGGAAACGTAACTGAATTCTTTAAATTGTTTTTTCCAACTGGAAACGTAACTGAATTCTTTAAATTGTTTTTTCCAACTGGAAACGTAACTGAATTCTTTAAATTTTTTTTTAAATACAAGACCGAATCTGGTAAATTTTAGTTGGAAAATGCATGAATCAAGTATTGAAGTTAATGATTGGGTTGTGCGAAGAATTTTGATAACTACGCATTTGGAAAGGCACGAATCAAGAATTATTATTGTGAAATTAATGATATCTCTGTAGCTCCTACCTTTAAATGATAAAATTTTAAGAATTCTTATGAAATTGAAACTCTAGTCTTCAACATTTTTAATATTGCTTCTTTACATTTTGGCTTGAATCAAAGTGTAGTATCTGTCAATAACAACACTAACATTTTTTACTATAAACTGAAAAGTTATAAAAATGCTTTTATCAAAGCAGTTTAAAGGTAATTTATGGGGGGGGGGGTTGGTTCCTACTAAGGTACAGATATTTGGGTGTGACTAAAACGCAGTTGAGTCTGGACAGTCTGTACTGTAGTGCATAATAGGAATCTACTTTCCTACTAAACGTAAAATTTCTATGTCACGGGGACAAGTTCACATATGCTAAACGGTGTCCAATATTCTGGACGAAGTGACTAAAATGCAGTGATGCAGTAGTCTGGACAAATATTTTTCAAATATAGTCTGGACGAAGTGACTTTAATGCAGTGATGCAGTAGTCTGGTTAAATATTTTTCAAATCTAGTCTGGACGAAGTGACTAAAATGCAATGATGCAGTATTCTGGACAAAATTATTTTTCAAATCAAGTCTGGACGAAGTGACTTAAATGAGAGAATGAGACAAATCATTACACGTCAGGGAGGAATCAAATTTCGACCTTTGTGTTACCGTCCAAACGCCACTTCTATTGGACTACTGAGGCCACGGTTCAACAGGCCTCAGACGTCCAATTTCGCAAAGACTCGATCTGGTTCGCTTAACTTTTTCTAACATCTGACATTTGACGTCCAATGCCTGTTGAACCGTGGCCTTAGTAGTTCAATAGAAGTGGCATATGGACGGTAACCTAAAGGTCGCAGGTTTGATTCCTGCCCAACGTGAAACGAATTATGCAAAATGTGTTCTTTGAATTTAAAATATTTCTTAAATTGTACATTATCCCCGCGCAATAAATACATGTATATATATATATATATATATATATATATATATCTCTCTCTCTCTCTCACGCATTAACAAGTCATACCTGAGTTGAAACGACAGCTTAATTTTGAATGTATTGTTGCAGTTTCAAAAGTATATTTTCACCGGTATGTTTATCTTCGAAATGAGTGAAAGCTAGAGTGCGATGTACAAGGTTGAACAGTTCATTTACGATAAGATATTTTACCCCAAGGACTGCGAGCCCCTCCTAATTGTTCGACGGCACTGTAGATTAATTTCTGGAAGGAACATGATCATAAAAGCCTGAAAAGCCTTTCCTTCAACGAAGTTCAGTGGAAGACTGTCAACTGCTATCAAATCTACCATGCATCATATATAGTACGATTGTAGAAGGTCCAACTTATTCTGATCATCGTTGCTTTGCGAAAGTGAAACGTTTTTTTTTGTTTTCTCTAAAAACAAAAATCTTCTAGTGCATACATCCCGCGAATAAAATAAAAAAGGCGTATTTTCAAAATTTAGTCACTATACCTGCCAGTGGCGTTCATAATTTCCCGGTCCATCTCCTCTTTTACTTTACTTACAAAGGTTGCATTTTAACAACTAATTGGGGCCCGGGAGATTGGTCCCAGAATAAGAAATTGAACCTTCGTATTCGAAATATACTTTAAGGTTCTGTTTACCGAATTTCCTAGAATTAAATTTTGAAGTAAAACTAAGGCATTTAATTTTCTTTTCTCTATTTTCGACATTTTCCGAGGAACTCGTACTAGCGCGACTATATGCTCCGTTACTAGCCATGACTGACAACTCGGGAACAATAATTAATTCGCCACAATTAATTCAATATTTTAACGTTTCAGCCTTAGTAGATGTTTTGTTTTAAAACACTGATACCAATTAATAATAATAATTTTTATAATATTAATAGTGCTTTATTTGGATATCCAGTTCAGTCAAATGACTGATTTCCAACTGGATCCATGGATAGAAATACCAAAAAAAGTTAGTTTTAAGGTAATAACAAAATTTAAAATTTCACGTTTAAACTTAGACAATGTTAAGTTTTCTGGAAACAAGCGCGAAGGAAGGGAATTCCACCAATAAATACCCCTGGATCGCGGATTTTGTTTGCGGATCGTTGATGGCAGATTTTCCAGGTAAAACGAAACTGCGCTTGTGCGAGTTGAATAATTATGAACGGTGGAGACTGATTTAAAATGGTTAATGACATATTGCGGTACTTGGTTAATATGAACCTTGAACATGAACATTAAGAGGTGAAAAACATAGCGTTGCTTAAGTGTTAACCCCTTTACGGTATTACGAGCTTGCGTAGCGGAAGACCGCCGGCTAGCACCAAGGACAGGTTTGGCGGCTCCGTTTTGAATAATTTGAAGAGATTCGATTCAGCGTGATAAAATATGTTCCCAGACAATTAATTTACGGTACGGTGGTATAAAAATCTATAGTGCTTGTACCCAAGACTTGTACAGAGTATTAAGTAATGACACATTCAAGGATGGTTTCAAAGTTCGAATATACCATAGGCGCTGATTTACCTTTTTCAATACGCAATCAGCGTAGGTGCCAAAGTTGAGCCCTTCGTCAAGAAGAACTCCCAAATATTTGACGAAAGTAACTCGAGAATCTCCTCTTTCAGGTAACTCTTGTATGTTTTGAAATGGGGACATCCGATGTCTAGATCCAAACAACATAAAAACTGATTTATTCTTTTGGAGCGATAAGTGTACTTTCCTTTAGGCGCCGTCTATATTTAAAACATCGCAATCCATCTTTCTTTTGAGCTCAGTTGGCGAATTGGATATGGTTAAAGTGGCATCATCGTCAGCGAAGAGATGGGCGACGCTATATTCCAACTGCCGATAAATGTTGTTAATGTGCAGTGAAAACAATAATGGACCAAGAACGCTTCGCTGGGGGACCCCAACCATCGAGTCCATGTTGTCAGATGAATCAACGGTTACAAATGGTTTTCGCAACATAAGTACGTTGCTGAAGAAAAGCCTAGACGTTGAAAGTATGTAGAAGAATTTTGTGATCTATAGAATCAAAAGCCTTGGCGACATCGAGGAAGACAACACCAACGTATTATCCATTTGAAAGAGCATGTAAAATATCTTCAACGAGTTTAAACATACAAGTTATAGTTGAAAGTTGTAGGCGAAATCCCGATTGAAGCCCTTAAATAAGTCATGATCCGTTAAAATATCTACAACTTGTTGTTGAGCTAAACGTTCATGTACTTTGGAAGCTGTTGGTAAAACCGCGATTTGTCGATACATATTCGGATCTAACTTATCACCTTTTCCCTTGTACAGAGGACAAATACGGGCTACTTTCCAGTCGGACGGAAAATCCCCAATCGAGAAACTCAAGTTAATTAATTTTGTTTAAGGTTCAGCTATTAAAATGGCTGTCCCCTTTAACAGCTTTCATGAAATTCCATCCGACCCAGTGCTATTATTTGGAGAAAGCTTCTTCAACAAATCAAACACCTGCTTAATCGTTACTGGTTGTATAGTTGAAAGGTATGATCAGTGTCAACGGTTCGCGATGAAAGAACGCTAGGCGAAGGCTTGATACAGGCGAAATGTCGATTCAATGCACAGTCAATGTCACGAGGGTCATTGATAATATTATTTCCAATAAATAACTGTGATATTGGCAATCGGGGAGTTGTAAGATGTTTCTTGAACGTCTTCCATAAGAGACGGGAGTTTCCTTCGCAAGCGTTCTACTTGGCATCTATTATAGGAGTTTTTAGAGGATTTGAGTTGATTATTAACCATATTTCAATACATTCAATATCGTTCTGTGTGGAATTCCGAATTCATTCCAGTACGACGCGATCTATGGTGATCACGATGGTACGACAGTCTGCGGATTGTTGAAGTGAACCATGGTGGATTATTCGGAGTACAACGTCGCGATATAGTTGGGACGAATTGATCAAGGGTGGAAGTCAAGCAGCGCTGAATGAAGAGCCACAACTCATCTACCGAACCATCATGTAACGCTGTTAATGCCTCCGCCAGGGTTATTCACAGAAAAAAAGTTGTTTAGGTTTTCAACATCTAAAAATGTTTGAAAGCTAAACACGGGTAAGAGTTGGTGTTGTTTCCTTAAACACATCTGTTTAAATAAAACGAGTTTCTTAAACAATCTTCCAAGATCTTTGCGGTAGTGTTCCAAACCGGAACAGCTGGTAAGAGGTCATGTTTAGAAATTAAACTTTGATGTTTTTAAACATAATTCTAAACACTGATGTTTAATAAGTGTATATTGCGTTACGAGTTTAATATATATTTCACGTTGTCTATTTATTTCGTTTAATTTCGTTTTCTATTTTTATAAAAAAAAATATTCGTTAACCACCGTTATATTAATAGTGTTAACTACAATATAAACCGGGTTCTTATATCATCTCATAATTTTAAGTTATTGGTAATTAAGACTTATTAAATAACACTTATGCATATAAATCAATAATTACACATGAACTACTAAAAGTTAATAAAATAACATTACTTTTGATGTGATTTAAGGCCGTATTAACACAAATATAATTTAAATTAATTATATTAAAATATAATCAGGCAGTTAAAGAAATGAAATCGACAGTATTGGCAGTAGGTTTCATTATTTTGTAGTCAATTAATATTAATGGTATTTTAGATCGTAATTAAACCACTCAAATATACGGGTACTCAAAGAGTGGCATATACGGCAAATTAACACATGTTTTTAAACCACAACACCCAAACCTTTGTACATGTTTAGAAACTAATCTTAGAAATATTTAGACGTGTTTTCATTGTAAGCGCCAAAAGCATTTAAAATGTTTAATCTCGAAACGTATTCTATCTAAACAAGTTTTAACCATAAATATGAGAAGCAAATAACACGTTTAATTAGTTAGCAGAAATTTGGTGAGTTTGGTCCGTTTCGGCGCCCGTCGAATGCAGAGTATGAGATCATGGTCCGATAAACCAAGCGGAATAACGGAACTAAAACAGATTCCGTTTGGATGACTTACATAAATATGGTCAATAATGATGATGCGAGTCGCTTGTTTTATGAGTTGAGAGAGACCACAAGTAGCCATTTTGAGGTGCTTTCCTCTAGCATCAAGAGGACGTAGAAGATTGTAATGCCCAAATATTAAGTTTTGGAATATATTGCTCTTTGGTTATGTTTTCTTAGTAACAATTATCCCTTTCACGCTTCTCCCCCTTAAGTTTCGTTTAAAAATCTTTCATGCTGGCCGTTTGCTCTGATGATTGTTTATTCCCTTTAAGTTTTTAGGGGAATATTGTGTGAACGGATACCGTGTCGTTTTGTTATAGCCGTTTGCTCGAACCTTTGCTAGTATTAAATAAAAATTACTGTGCCGGGTGCCCGACGGTTAATGGTCGAAAAGCTCGTCGTCCAACGAGTTTTGTCCTAGAAATTTTTAAACAAGGTGGTTGTAGGTATAAAACGCGTGTTACATAAATAATGTGCATTAAATTAAAAGAGAGCCTTACATTAAAAATACTAGATTTTGGTTTGTAAAATTTCCGAGTTCCAGTCCAATGCGTCACCCGAAAGTTCTCAAATTTCATGCTCAAGCTCTCAAACATCACCTAGTAGTCATGGTACTTCTTACAGCCAATATGCGTTAGTTAATGATTATGGAATTGAAGTACCATACGAAATCACTGATAATTGCTCGATCGAAAGGAAATAAATTATATTGAAAATAATACATGCTCATCCCAATTGGAGTCTTAAAACTTTACAGGGAAAAGGATGTAAAGAGTTTAAGCATAGCAGTTACAAAAAAAGATGGACGGATCAAATTGCTTCGGGCGGTACCAAGTATGAAAAATTTGCGTTTATTGACAGAGTTACTTTTGAGAGATTTGAAGAAGCCAGAAGGGTGTACAAATGTATCCGCGACTCGCATTTGCAATTATGGGCAATACAAGCATCTAGCACATTTGAGGATCCTAATTTTAAATTTAAAGCCAGTGCTCACTGGATTTCAAATTTTAAGAGAAATCACAATATATCAAGTCGCAAAGTTACTAAACTAATAAACAGAAGATAATTGAGAGATTTTGATGTTATTTCTGAATCAGCCAAAGAGTTCCAGAACATAATAAAGTCCATAACACCTAAATACAACACCAACGTAATTCTTAACATTGATCAAGCACAATTTTTTTATGAACTCACTCCAAAACGAACTCTATCTCATAAGGGAGAAAAGCTAACATTTGGCTACGCTAGATCTCTTGTCACCCATTCATATACTGTACAGTATATTATCAGTATGGCAGGAAAAATTGTTGGCGATGTCTATTTATGTTTACAGGAGCGATCCGGTTGGTTAGGACCAGTAGTGCAGGAAGGTCTCTTTGTCGTGCCAAATGTTACCCTGACACGTAGCGTGTCTGGAAAATTATCTACCTCACATGTTGAGTACTTCCTTGACAAAGTAGTTCTAAAATCAGTGCAGTAAGATTTTCTTCTAATTTTGGATTCATGGTCAGGACAAACAAAACAAAGGATAGATGATAAACGTTTTGAAGTAAATGGAAACCCAAAGTGTGAAATAAAAATAATTCCCGAAAAAACAACCTCCATTTGTCAACCGTTGGATACGAAATTTCACCGCCAGCTGAAATACTTTGCCAAAGAAATATTTTCTATCGCAACTTTGGAGTATTCCTCTGAAACCCTGTAGATCAAGTAACAACAAGAAAAAACATAATTCGACTGCATTCCTTATTGCACAATCAATTTTCGGCCCCCATTTTTCAATCTATGATCCAATATTCATGGTTTTCATCAGGACTTACTGAAGATAAGCCACTGTTCTATTCGGTTAATGAAGCGTGCTTTTCGTTCACAGAGAATGACCACCTCTCATGTAGTCGAAGTAATTGTTGCCAAAATCGATTTATTAAATGCGCCCATTGCAGAAATATTTTATGCTTTGGGTGTTTTTATTATGATTACCATATGCATTTTGGTTAAATTTAAATAGCAAATTTTTCTTCGCCCACTATTAAAAAGAACGTTCTACTACATCAAAACGAATTTACACAAATAATAATCAGCTAGGCTAATACCCAAGGCACCACCCTAGGCCTAAGTCATCGAGCGACTTTTAAAGCCTTTTAATTCAGGTGGCAGGGTTACAATGCGTAGGAGGGTGGTAGCAAGCCCTGCAAGCCACGCGAGCCAACAGCTCCCTACACTAACTATTACCGTTATCCTCAACAAGTTTTTATGGAAGGGGAAACCGAAGATCTCGGGGGAAAACCCCTTAAACCTATAGGGAGAGAACTTGCAAACTCAACGCAGAAGGAGTTGTTCCGAGTTTTCACTCAGTGCCACAAGTTGGGATCGAACCCAGCTCCTCTTGCTGCGAGGCGAAAGTGCTAGCCACTCCGCCACCCCACCATTAGCTTTCACCTTAGCAAAATAAATAATTACTCAATATGTAAATACGTTAATTTATTTTTCCTTACGGTTTTGTATGCCTGACTGGATTTGTCGTTTTTATTTGCAATAAATAGCACTTTTTTCTAATATTTCCGATGTTTTGTAATATTACGTAAATTACACATCCATTAATATAAATCTTCACACATCAAATCAAGTTAAACTACGTAAAGATTAATAAAATATATACAATTTTACTTCCATTTACTGAAATTATTAATATGTTATATTTTGAATTTAATTTTGAATTTATATTATAAATATTTATTATTGTTTAGTAATAAAGAAAAACGTCGTTACATTTGCATATATATATTTTTAAAAAGATTTTTACAAAATTTACATGAGACGCTGATGTAAATTTTGTAAAAAGAAAAATATTTTAAACCTATATATATATATATGCAAATGTAATGAAGTTTTTATTTATTACAAACTTATACTATACTAACAATCGCATATAGTAACAACTGTACCACATCATCTAAGCCATTATAAAAATCTTTACCCATTAAATACAAGTTCCTTTTTTTAAATCCATTTTGATCAAATTGACCAATATTGTTCAGACGTTGTTCAAATATATCGATTTCATCAAACCTATGCCTTATTTTGTTAATTATTTCGTAAATTTTTAATTTTTATAAAATTTGATCTAAATTAATATTTATAACTTAGGTCAACTTGATCTTGTTTCATTGTTGAAATTGTTGAAATATATCAATATGTTTTATTTTATTAATTTTAATTGAATTTGATCAAAATTAAGCAATATTTCAATTGTTGATAAAATTTGGTCAAATTTATGTTAATCTATTACTTTTATAATTACACCAAATGATTGCTATAAAATTTGAGTTTTTATCCGTAAAAGCGATTTTCATTAGATTTCCATGAAATCTTTGTTTTTTTACGTATGTTGATCAAATTGACCAATATTGTTAAAAAATATTCAGATATATCGATTTCATCAAACCTATACCTTAATTTTGTTAATTATTTCAATTTTTTTTAAATTTTTATTAAATTTTATGAAAATTAATTAATATTTATGATGTTGGTCAAATTTATCTTGTTTGATCAGACATTGTTAAAATTTATCTATTTCATTAAATTTATAAATTATTTTGATAAATATTTCATATTTTATTAATTTTTATTAAATTTGATTAAATGTAAGCAATATTTCACATAGAATCAAATTTGGTCGAATTTATCTTGTTCTAATAATTTGATAAATATACCAATTGATTTGCCATCAAATTTGAGTTTTTTATCCATACAAGTGATTTCCAATAGTTTTACATGACATCTTTCCACTTTTACCCATTTTGATCAAATTTGATCAAAACTTGACCAATTTCAATTTTTTTTCGTAAATTTTGATCAATATTTACTTTTTCGGCATTTTCAAAATTTTTAATTTTTTCAAGATTTTTTACAGATTTCAGATTTTTTTCAAAATCCCATGTTATTTTCGGTAAGGAATTTTCGTAATTGTGTTGTCCAAAACATTTTTGGTTGCCATGGCAAAACTAATGCCCGTCGAAACTTTTCCCTTTGGGAATTTTCATGATTCATTAAGGCCTATTTAACCCCCGAGTTTGAACAAAATCGGTGAGATGCACCTCGGGTAGTCTCCTTGTAAGTGTACGTCTAGGACTTCGCGATAGTGCTACAAGAATCACCTTAGATGAGGCCGATTTTCATGAGTTATTCGGAAAGAAGGACGAAATATTAGCTTTCTTCGAGAGGGATGACGCCCCAGGACAACTTCACTTACATTTAATTCTCAAAACACTGAAGCTCCGTTCAACACGATACCTTTTAATAAATGCAAATTTTTACCAAGAAATACAACTATTGAAGCCAAAAATATTTAGCCACTTTATTTTTTATTTTTAACCTACACAGCCCTTCAGACTTGGGGAAGGTTGTTTTTAGTGAGGGTTCAATCACATTTCAAAAAATTGCTTGAGCTTTAAATAAATGGTATAGGGTGCAGGATATTAAAATTTCAAACTCAAATTTAAAAAAACTACATAAATGAAAATTTCCCATCTCCTACCATTATCAATAAGTTAACACAGACCGATAATGATTATTTTTAAATATATTTAAAGCTAATTTACATTAGGTTTAATTCTCAAAACACTGAAGCTCTGTTCAACACGATACCTTTTAATAAATGCAAATTTTTACCAAGAAATACAATTATTGAAGCCAAAAATATTTAGCCACTTTAATTTTAACCTACACAGCCTGTCAGACTTGGGGAAGGTTGTTTTGAGTGAGGGTTCAATCACATTTGAAAAAAATTGCTTGAGCTTTTAATAAATGGTTATAGCGTGCAGGATATTAAAATTTCAAACTCAAATTTAAAAAAACTACATAAATGAAAATTTCCCACCTCCTACCATTATCAATAAGTTAACACAGACCAATAATGATTATTTTTAAATATATTTAAAGCTAATTTACATTAGGTTTAATTCTGAAAACACTGAAGTTTGTTCAACGCATAACCGTTAATTTATGCAAAGTTTTCACACCGAAGCAGAATTATTGAACTCAAAAACAATTTCACTTTTTTCATTTTAACCTACACAGCGATTCAGACTTGGGGAAGGTGGTTTTTAGTGAGGGTTCAATCACATTTGAAAAAAAATTACTTGAGCTTTTAAATAAGTGATATAGGGTGCAGAGTTTTAAAATCTTAACAAAGCTCAAGCTTTTTTTTTTCAATTGTAATTGAACCCGAGGGGTTAACCACTTTTTAAATCCGGTGTACAAATCAGCAGTGAAATCTTTTCAAATAAGTAGCTTTCATAACGTTAAATCAAAAGTGAAATTACATGAAATCTGGAATCAGGTGTACAAAATTTTGCAACAGTGAATAACCCCTCGATTGAACTCTCATTAAAAACAACCTTCTCCAAGTCTGACTAGCTGTGTAGGTTAAACAATAAGGTGGTAACATATATTTGGTGAAAAATTTGCATACATTAAAGTTTTGTGTTGAACTTGCAGATTCATAGTTTCCAGAATTAAATGAAAAGGTAGTTGTTATTAAATATAGTTGAAAATACGCATTTTTAATCTTGTGTTCATCCATTGATTATGGTAGGAGATTGAAATTTTTCATTTAGACAACCTTTTAAAATTTGAATTGTGAAATTTTGATACTCTGCACCATATTATCATTTATTTAAAACTCAAATTTGAAAAAGTTGTCTAAATGGAAATTCACATTTCTTACCTTAATCGATGGGTGAACACAGACTAACAATGCCTATTTTCAACTATATTTAATGGCAACTTCCCTTACTTTGAATTCTGAAAACACTGAAGGTCCGTTCAACACAATACCTTTAATAAATGCAAAAATATCTTACCTATTAATACAACTATTGAAGCCAAAAATATTTAGCCACTTCATTTTTAACTTACACAGTCTGTCAGACTTGGGGAAGGTTGTTTTAAGTAATGGTTTAAATAGAATGGGGGAAAATAGCTTGAGCTTTTAGATAAGTGATATAGGTACTTTGCTACCAAAATATCAAATTCAAATATTAAAAAGTTGTCTACATCAATATTTTTACTTTTCTAGCGGAATCAATAAGTGAACACCGACTGTTAATGACTATTTTTAACTATACTTAAAGGCAATTTTCATTACGTTTAATTCTGAAAACACTGAAGATTTTTCTACGCATTAACGTTAATTTATGAAAATTTATCACACTGAAGCAGACTTATTGAACTCAAAAATAATTTCATCATTTTAACCTACACAGCAATTCAGACTTTTGGAAGGTTGTGTTTAGTGAGGGTTCAATCACATTTGAATAAAAACAATTCTTGAGCTTTTAAATAAGTGATATAGGGTGCAGAGTATCAAAATCTCAACCAAGCTCAAGCTTTTTTTTTGCCAATTGTAATTGAACCCTCATTAAAAACAACCTTACCCAAGTCTGACTAGCTGTGTAGGTTAAAAACTAAAGCAGTAACATATTTTTGGTGAAAAATTTGCATTAAAGTTTTGTGTTGAACGCAGATTCAGTGTTTCCAGAATTAAATGTAAGGGAAGTTGCCTTTAAATGTGTTCACTCATTGTTTATGGTAGGAGATGGAAAATTTTCATTGAAGCTTTCTTCTATGTGATAACCTTTATATATGCAAATTTTAACCCTGAATCGCAATTATTGAACACAAAACATATTTAACCACTTTTTTTTAAACAACGCAACCATAAGCTTCAGTGTTTATAGCTTGCAATTTAAGGGAAATTGCCTTTAAATATAGTTCTTTATTAGTCTGTGATCACCTATTGTGTAAGGCACCATTTAAAAAAATAATTAGGATTTTTTAATTTTGAAATTTTTGCAGTTATTTAAATCTTTTCCCTAATTTGTGCAATTGCATTTAATCATAACTGTTGGAAGACAAAAAACTCACCTTAAACCCTAGAGCTTAAGGTTCATTTATTAAAATTATTTTATTGTTTAGCTGCAGTACACTCAAAGAAGACATTGAAGAGTTTCAATTATAAAACATTTTGGCAGTATTTATTATAATCGAGATTAAAAAATGTTAGTCTGGTAGAATTTATGTAATGTTATATGAACTACTTAACTTTAAATAGCCAGAAAAGTTAATTTTTTTGAAATTAAAAAAAAGTAAATGTGATTGTAATTTAGCCACTGTAAAAATTGTGAATCTATTTTTAGTAAATTTTGTTAACTTAAGCTGTTTTAATTCTATATAGCTGTATCACGTCTTTGAAATAAATTAGTTCATTCAATAATTTACTTTTATATATTTATATATTGTACAATTAACAACTTGCTTACTGTAATTAACACAGATTCAATGTTTACAATAAAAAAACTTCTATGTTTGAATTTCTATAACCTTTACACCTTTTCTGTAAATTTTACAGATGCAAAGCTTTTGGACAATCAAAGGTGTTGTAATATTTACCAACTTTTTCTGTAATTTTTACATTAGTTAATTTTTTAGATAGACAAAGGTGTGGTAATATTTAAATCTTTTATCTGTAATTTTTACAAAAGCAAATCTGTTAAATGAACTAAGGTGTTGTAAAATTTACAACTTTGCATTGGTAATTTTAACAGATGTTGCACTGCAGAAAAAACAAAACGTTTGTAAAATTTACTACACATGTTCTGTGAAAAGTACTATTAGTTTTTACTGTAAAAAATACAACCCTTTTACTATTATCCGAAAAAAACCGAAATAAATGGTAAAATTTACAGAAATATTCTGGCATGAAGTGCTTCCAGAAACTTTCTGTAATTTTAATAGAACCCTTTCCTCTGTGTATTTTTGTTTACTACTATCTGTGAGCCTTTTTTGTCGTTAAATATCTGGACGACTATAGTGAAATTTGAGCAAGTGTTTTCTATATGTTCATTTGATGTGTCTTAAATTTTTTCGGTCGATGCCAGATGTTATTTAGGCGTAACAGATGGTCTAATTTTGTTACGATCTCGCTCCATAGATGTTACAATAGAACATCTGCAGAAGCACGTAAATTGCACTTCGAGTGCATCTAGAGTATATATATGTTACACATAATTGCATCTGCTGATCACTAAAAGTGCATATGTTCATGTGATCAACACGGTTCATGTGCTCTAATTTTGTTACGGTCTCGTTCTATAGATGTTACAATATGACACCGGCAGAGCACCTAAAATGCTTTTAGAGCACATCAGGAGGACATCTACCGTACACATAATTGCATCTGATGAACACTAAAAGTCCATATATGCAAGAGTTTAACATGTGTCAGGTGCTCTAATTTTGTTACGCTCTTTAGGTTTTTTTTAAACGTGCTGTAGGCGTCATAAAGATTTGCAGTGTACGAACCGGACTTATACCAGGAGAAGAAGCTGCTGTTTTTATATCAAAATGAAGATAATTCATAATCATAAGGAGTTTTTAAAATACCTGTCTAAGTGCCAAAGAAATTCCGCCATCAAATATGCTAATAACGACGCGATCATAGCTATTGCGGAATGTTGTATAAATGTTCTGCGTGGTAATGTAAAACTGCCAGATGATCATAAGAAGCGATTGAAGCGACATTGTCAAATTTTGCGGAAAAAGATTCTAATACAGAAGGGGGGATTTTTACCGTTTCTCTTAGCCCCACTTCTTCAGTGCGGCAGGCGTGGCTATAAATAGAGCTATCAAAAATGGCTAGAAAGATGATCCTAGTTCCCGAAGACGTGTATCGACGACTCAATTCGCTACCGAAACTTGACGAAAACTAGGATACGAAAACTGTTTTAAATAATCAGAAACAAAAAGTGGAGTTGTACAATCATTTATTACAACGAAACAAAAGGACAAAGAAGGTGAAACACGTTGAAGAACCAAAAAGAAAGTAAGACTGGTATTCGGAAATAGCTATCGCGATACCAGATTCACATCTAAAACCCGTCTTTGCTTTGTACAAGTGGATCGAAAGAAACACTAAAACTGAATGGTCTACCAGTGGTGAACTTATTTATAAAGGACGCCCTATAGTTAGATCTAATATCATGGATATTTTACACGAATCAGTTAAAGGATATAAAACCAAACCAAAACATGAAATTGTGGATTAGATAACTTTTATAAATTGCTGTCAAAGGAAAATGTACCAAAATCACTTGTAAAAAATAAATTCCCCTTTGAACACTCATTGATAATGTAGCTATTATTTCTAACGATCTACCAGAGAAGGTGTACGATGATTCAGATTATTTACCCCCAAGTCGCGATTCAATGTATGGCAATGGATTATTGAGTTGGTTAAATTTGAAATAAAGAATATAAACATATATCAGGTTTCAGTTCTTTCATTCACGAATTACACCTCAACATGGAAGGAGGCATCGATCCTACTCCGTCTGGGTTGATAACCTCTTTATCGATATCGTACTTAAAATCACCCAAAGTCATTACGGCGTTTTTGCTATTATTTATTATTATCGTTTTTGAACTATTTGATTTCGCATACTGGTATCATAAGCGGAAAATGAACTGTACGATGAATGGATAAGTTAGAAGAAATATACTTCAATGTAAAGGACGCTCGTAATTACGGAGGCATTCGTGGTCTTTATCGGGCTGCCCGGGCGAAGGGAAATCAAGTTAACATAAACGATGTGAGAGAATTTTTAAAACGGCAAGATACGTACACGTTACACAGACCAGTGAGACACAATTTCCGAAGAAACAAGACGATAGTGTATGGGATAGACGATCAATGGCAACTTGATCTGGCAGACATGCAAGATATAAAAAACCACAATAGTGGATACCGATATATCTTAGGTTGTATTGATGTATTCCGCAAATACGCATTCGCAATGGCAACCAGGGATAAGAAAGGATCAACTATGGTATGGTCATTCAAGTCTATTTTAGAATCAGGTCGACAGCCGAAGATTGAACAGACTGATAACGGTAATGAGTTTCTATGCAAAGAAGTTCAAGGTGAATTAAAACGTAGAGGAATCAAGTTTTTCGCAACGCACTCCGAAGTAAAATCTAGTATTATAGAACGATTCAATCGAACATTGAAGTCTCGAATGTACCGATATTTTACGGAGAAAGATACGTACAAATATATCGACGTTTTACCAGATTTATTGGAAGCTTTTAATAACAACTAACATAAATCTATTAATGCAAACCCGTTGAAGTGAAGAAGGAAAATTCTAAGCAAGTGTGGCAGAACTTACACGGGAAAGTCAATTTTTCATCCCCAGTCTCGTTCCCTTTTGAAATAGGCGACTTGGTTCGTATAAGCAAGAATAAAACCACGTTCGAAAAGGGTTACAAAGCCAATTATACCGAGGAAATATTCAAAGTAGTGGAGCGTTTACTGAGAGACCCTCCGGTATATAAGCTGGAGGATTTGAAAACTGAGCTCATTTCGGGTGTGTTCTACAAGGAGGAAATACAGATAATCGGGAAAGACCTGGACAACTGTTTGTTTAAAATAGATGAAGTTTTGAGAAAAAGGACTAAACCCGACGGAATGAAAGAGCTCTTAGTACGTTGGCGTGGTTACAGCTTAGATTTTGCCTCTTGGGTGCAAGAAATTGTAGTACTTTGAGTTTCTACATAACGTTACCCTCGGACTCGTCTATATGTTATTTCAGTAAAAACACTTTAAGCAAGTTCGGGACGTATTTACCGGAACCAATAAAACTTGAGAGAGCGTACGAAGTTGGACTAGCCGAAATAAGTTATCCAAGAACGTGAAATAACGTTAATGAAGAATGTTTAGTTCGAATTTGAAATACTGTAGAAGAAAAAGATACTATAGACTCCTTGGAAGAACCTATACCCAAGAAGACTAAAAAACAGTCAATCAAGAAGACGGCCAAGAACACCCAAAATTTTATGAGGAGAGATCTCGAAGATGAAATGCGTGATATAAGTATACTTAAACCTCCCGAATATTATGGCTCTACCGAAGAATCATCAGTCAAAGGAGAAACATGTCTCCAAATAATTAAGATCACGTTTCTGTAAACGACTATAATAACTATTACTTAAATCAAATTGGACACGGATCATTCCGGTATACCGTGGAGAAGCCGTGCAACGGGGATATGGTCTTGGAAATATATTAGCCTCGTCATTTCGGTCTGCCATGCCTTTACTCAAAAAGGGTGCCACATTCCTTGGTCGAAAATCACCAAATATTACCTCAAAGTCGCACAATTTTGGCTAGAAAAGGTAGAAGTAAACTAAAAGTTTTAAAAACTAAGTGCTGGTTTTAATAATTGCCAACTATTATAACCGAGAAAATGAGGTACGATTATAATTTTTCTAGCCCAAAATTTTAACGTTTTGCGGGTATATTTGACAACGGTTTCATTGGTTTTTAGATACGTGTATTTTAAATTTGCGCATAGATAAACAAATTATAGTAATTGGAATTAAAAATAGACTTATTGTTCTTCAGGTTTTTAATAAAAGTTCCAGATGAAATTTTGCACGTTTCTGACAATGGTCAAAATCAAACTTTTTCACTTTTTTTTTCATCTGAACAGAGAGTTTGAATATTACTAAGCAGCTGAAATTTTCAATTTGGACTAATCTAATGGTGCCAAATCCTTGATGGATGCTAGTTTCGCCGCCAGGGATGCAGAGCTTCCGTTCTTATATTTTATTAAATCGTATAGTGTACTGAACAAGAATATGTAAAAATACTTTGACATCATCTTTCGTGGGATTTATTAAAAAAAAATTAATCTCTGGAACACTGTGCACTCCCATCACTAAACTGACCTTTATTTACTATCTTGACCACTCCCAACCCAAACTTACCATTTTTGACCATCTTGACAAATTCAAAAGTAAACTTACCATTTTCAACCATCTTGACGCTTTGGTCCCATTCGACCTAAATCCCATTCGTTCGAAAATGATTTAACATTGGGTCCCAATCGATCGAAAATACCCCAATTGTGCGGTTTACAGCCCAATTTTGCACGTTTATATTATTTTTTATAGTACATCAAATTTCGTTTTCATGATACTTTTTTAAATAGGTTTACTTCTTATATAAATCAGTGTTGATAGTCTTATTGGAGCCAGTTAGCTAAAATGGAGTAAATAGCTCACAAAGGAGGGTTTTTGTACATTAAGAATGATTATTTGTTTCGCTTAAACAAAACGGTAAATAAATCTAGTTATTATTCGTGTAGAAACGCGACTTGTAAAGTAACAATGGTAACTTACGACGGCGTGATTACAAAAGGCGCTCTATTAGTTCATCCAGCGCATGAAGCAGACACCCCCACCATTTTGAGCCTAAAAGCCACAAACTAAATGATTCAAGAAGTAGATTCCTCAGATCCCAACAACAAAAGGAAACGAATATACGACGTTTATACCCACGCCAACCAAGAAACGAAACGCGCAGCTATTAGCCATGGTTGTGGAGAGCTTGAATGCCACGCCGCTCTACCGGAATTTAGGTCAGTGCGATCAACTTTGTTCAGACATCGTTTAAAGAATTTCCCTGCCAATCCGTTACATCGCCGAGACATAGATTTGCAAGGCGAATGGGTGAAATTTTGAAGCAATGGCGAAATGTTTCTTCTTGCAAACGACGGAACGGATGAGAAAATCTTGATTTTTGCATCTGAAGAATTTTTACAAATTATGTGTGAAGCTGAATGCTTATTTATGGACGGTACGCAATTTTGATGTCCAAACCAATTTGCTCAACTGTACGTAATACACGCGCCGTATAAAGGCATTATGCTTCTTTAGATTTACGCCCTTTTAAAAGGCCATTCCAGTAATATTTACAATCGGCTTTTCAATATTATTAATGAAGCAGCTACTCTGCGTGGGTTAAAATTTAATCCAATATCATTTCAAATAGACTTTGAAAAGGCAATGATTTCAACGTTAACTCGTCGTTTTCCAGATGCAACTATAAAAGATTGCCATTTTCACTACACACAAGCAATATGGCGAGCAGTAAGCAGCAAAGGCTTAACAACGGCCTTCAAATCTAACGCAACGGTACGAAAAATGGTTAAACGCCTAATGTCGTTCGCCTTAGTCCCCATTGAAGATCACACCAACCTCTGGCTAAGCATAGAGAATGATTTCCCCAGAGATATTGAGAACGTCAACGCATTCCTCTACTATTTTGTAGATTTATGGCTGGAAAATTCCGCACATACCCGAAGTATGTGGAATCACTTCAATGAATTCACTCTACGAACCAATAATCATTTAGAAGGCTTCCACCACAAATTAAACAATAAATTCAACGTAAAACCATCGTTGTTTTTATTTATCACTTAAATTCGTAATTTACAAGTGGAATTTCATGGCCAAAAATTAGATCGTGATGTTGGTAAACCCCCAAAACCACTTGCAAATATATATATGCAATTCAACGAAAGATACGGATTTGCAATTAAAACTATCACGAAGAACAAAAAAATCCGAAAAAATCGAATGAAGAAGTCGCGTTTGCCTTACTCGACGCAATTGCTACAAACTTAACCATTCACATTAAAAAATGAAATTGTTCGAATTATTGTATTCTTGATATAAATAAAAAGTTCAAAGCATAAATATAAAAGCGCGCCACCCTAGTGAGAGACTAACCTAACCTAACCTAACCTTACCGTTAGTACACCTGTAGCAATTTTGTTTAGGTATAAGGTTTTTTGCGTACGCTGCTATATCTCGGGGCAAAAGTAAACATGTTGGCAAGCCAAAATATACCTCTCCTCGGAAGAATTGTCCCTAGTGGTATTAATCTCACGAGATAACCCTTAAAGATAAATCTCCGCAATTCAGAGTTATTTACTAAAAACGTAATCCCGGTTCAATCCCGCCCGGTATAAAATTTTAATTTTAATTTAAATAATTGAGACGAAACAACCGAGTTTAATTTATTCAGAAAAATATAAATCAAGTAGTTACAACAGTGAGTTAGACGTACTAAAACAATGCACAATTGAATTTAACCCTATTTACAGAACAAGTTTATCGGTTAAATATAATAAGAAGCAAATTTTAATTTTGAAAGAAATATCTACAGAGGCTATTTCTATTTTTCTCACCCAGGAAATCAATGACAGCATTAGGAATCGTAGATTTTCAAATTTCCACTCCAAATGTATTAACAAGAAGCAAAAACCTTACCATCAATAATGCAGAGAGAGCCACTTGACGAAACGACCGCTCTTACATCAATACACGTTAAATAAACGCTTTTGCATTTTTACAACTTTTTTAAAGACGATAATAAAACTTGTAAATAAATAACAAAAAATCCACAGGTTCTACCCTTTAACCCTCTTATCTCTACTGACTGCGCTAAAACAAGATTTGACCTTTATAATTTCATACGTAAAAATGTAGACTTTAAAAACCATTAATATACTCTTCCGCTAAGCTAAGTTTATAATTTTTAAAGAAATGTAACATGTATCGGTGGTTCTGTGGTAGAACATTCGCCTGCCACGTTAAAGGGCTCGGGTCCAAAACCTGGGCGGCGCATTCTTTTTAATAAACAGAGAAGACGCTACATCAGAATATCTTCGATGCAATAATTTAAATGGAACACGAAATAAAATCGAAATTTCTTACTATATTAATTAGTAATATACGCTTCCGATAAAGCTGAGCTTATTATTTTCTTTGAACCGTAACATATATCCGTGGTTCTGTGGTAGAACACTCCCCTGTAATTCAGGAGGGCTCGGGTTCGAATCCCGCCCGATGCGTTCGCAAATTGATACTAAGACGATTACCGTAAACAATTGATGGAAACCCTGCCATTGGAAGTTGAGAGGTTGCATAACACTCAGCACTCGGTTTGTCCTAAAGTCAATTAAAAGAAGTAGGAGCTAAGACGTACACACTCAACGCCCATAACCGCAATAGCACAAACTCCACATTCCCACACTACACATAAACCTTACAATAACGAAATTTACAATATAACTGAGTTGAAACCGTCGTGACGGTGAACGTTAGCGAAAATCACCAAAACCAAACCCGACGCAACCGCAAATATATCCGTTAACGCTCACCGTCACACGGTGGTTGTGCCAACTTTTAAATTCTGAGAAGCTGCGTACGCAGTAATTACACTTTGCTATACAAATGCATACGCGTTCGCAGGCCAGACACAGTCACCCACACACCCCCACCCTGACACGGTGATTGTATAACCCCTCCTAGGGGACTTTGTCCCCTCGGAGAGGTAAAAACAAAACAAAAGGTCCCAATGAACCGAATCCGCCTTTTGGGCTATATTTCGGAAACATATTGAATTCGGTCGAATGGGAATATACCATCTTGAAAACTCTCAAACCTAACTGACCATCTTGACCACTCCCGGTTTAAACTGGACAGTTTCGTTCATTTGAACCAATTTCTAATTGTATTAATTTTTCAAAGATATAAAACTGTTGGTATTCATAAACTGAAAGAACACGGCGATAGAGGGTGTCCCGAATTGGGCTCAGCATAGCGTATTTTAAACTTCCATAAATTGATGCAAATGTGTACCATTTAATACGCCCTAAATGTTATTTTAATAGTAAATTAGCTGATATTTCCTATTCGCATACCAGTGTACTTGTAAATTGAACATAATTGTAACAAAAGCTTATTCCCCAAACCCTCTGTAGTGCCATGTCATTTATTTTTGTTGATTTTCAGTGAAGGAAAGTACGACTCCTTATTGTTCGTCTTCAAACAAATTCAATTTTCATATGAGCCATTTGAAATTTCGTCTATTTCTCTAAGATGAGTTTTCTTTTTTTTAAGCCATTTATTTTCCAGGTTTATGTTGAATATTTATTTATATATGCTTCTTACACTAACGACGTAAGTGTCCCGAATTAACATTTCGTTCTATATGAACAAACCCTCATGTCGATATAAATAACCGTATGGAATTTGGTTTTTAAAAAAATCGATTGACGAAACCGTAATGTTTAGTTTAAAATATTAGCCATAGTTTATCGAATTTTAGTCAACATTTAATCGGTAAACTTTTTGGTCATCAATTGGTCAGATTTTAATCAAACCCTTTCTTAAGGATAACAGACACTACCAACAAAGACAGTTAAAATTTCACGGAAGTTGCAATAAGTGTTTTTTTTTTCAATTATTTCACTTGACTCCATAAAAAAACGGAAAATTCCCACCGTCAAAAACATTATCGTCCATCTTATGAAATTTCATTGCAGCAGCTCTTCGCAAAGGTCAAGAACTAAAGTAGTTTTTTCATTCTTTTAAATGCCATATTCTCTAGAGTATATTTTTTAAATTTATTATTCATCAACAAGAAATATTGAAAAATGATAAATTGGTATTAAGTTTAAAGATCAGCGCGTCACGCAATGCACCCAGAGCACAATGGTCCGCTTTATTACGTAGCTCTGTATGAAAAGCATCAGAAGTCTGACCCGGTTTTTGCTTGTTTGTTGAAAAACGATATCAATAAGTATTCAGGTTTCATTTATTTGTTCACAAATTGCTAGTGTCATTTTTTCTTCAAAGCCTTGATCTCTTAACGTATTAAGCTTTAATGAAAAATGCTGTATTGTTAAAAAATAGTTTTTAACAGGAGAACTTTCAAAAAACATTTAACTTGTTGCCATTCAAATAAAACCTTCACTTACATCGAAAGAGGATTTTAAAAAATGGTTCTTGGGTAATTACGTCGAAATTTATTACAAATTAGTAGAAAGAAGCGCTTGGCACGGGGTTTCTACGAACGCTTAATACGTTCCACAAAAACCACAAAGAAAAAGGTATTGGGACGTTCCACGCTAACTTTTTTGGAATTACAAACATCTATCAACGAAACTGAGGCATTCGTAAATTCTTAGGGGTGTGCAAAATATTTGGTTAGACCAAATAAATCGATCAAATACCAAATCGAAAATTCTTTTCCTCGAATCGAATAGCACTTGGGAAAGTTCGCGAATATTGTTTTTTCTTGATCAAATAGTCGAATATTCGAAAAGATAGGAAAAAAGTATTTGGTATTTTCAAATAGTTTGCAAAATGGTCGAATAACCGCGGTTCTTTTTCAAATTTGTTGAGTTTCAAGGCCATCAGTTTCTGGCATCTCTCTTTAGTCCACAGCGGCAAGGACCATTTAAAGAGTAATTTGCACGTCCATTATTCATACCGTGTGAATTAAAACTTCTTAGTGAAAAGCAGAAGCTGTTTATTCTAGCGTCTATTGGTTAGATTATTCGTTTGTTCTTTTTATGGTATTTTCTAGAATAGCAAAGTAAAACTAAAACGCAAACCAAGTTCAAAACAAATTATTAACTGGGTGAAAGGTTGAAGTACTGTAAGTAAATTTTTGGATTTTTCGATTTTGGAATTTTTGAGTTCACTAAATTATTGGTTTAAAATGATTATAAATGAAATAAAATATTATTTTTTTAATTGTAATAAAAGATCTGCTCCTTCGTGTTTTACATATCTTTGAAAAGCATGAAAAATATAGCAGATCCTTTGATTTTATTTGTAGTTAGTAGTTACTAAAAAATAAAAGTCGCTAGCTGACTTGGACCTGGGGTAGTTAAACTTTAAAAATGTGTATTTTAAATTTATTAAATAAAATAAAATATAAATTATACATTTGGTTTAGTATTTTACTATTGCAAGTAAAATGAACAGTGATTTCAATTACTTTTTTATTTTTTTGACAAAAATTCGACATATTTGGTTATGAAATAACCAAATATGTCGAATTACTTGGTATTCGAAATATTATTTTATATTTGATCAATTAACTGGCTTCGAATTTTGCTCTAAAAATATTCGACCAAATTATTTGACGTTATAAATATTCGATTTGGTATTTGACGTGCGTTGTAAAAATATATTTGATATTCAATTCGATCCCCAAAATATGGTATTTGCACACCTCTATAAATTCTAGAACGATTAGTTATATTTAGAATGACACTTCAAACACAGAAAATTTACCACAAATTCTGCAAGAATACAAAAGAAATTTCCTGTATTGTGAAATCCAAAATGGTAATCATATAAATAGATCTGGGCAACATTTATTTAACTAAGAAATAACAAATAATAATAAAAATTAACAATTTTCAAAAATAAACCAAAAAACTTCAATACGTTTTCCTTCAACAAAATGCATTAACGGCGAGTGTTAAGAAACTGATGAAATTGTTATCAGCTGTATTTCTTTGTATAAATTATTTCAATAAGATTTTAAATTTTTGTAAAAATTGTTTAAAATGAAGCGTATAGATTTGTAAACTATGACTATGTTTTCATGAAGGTAGGAAATGTGGATTTGACGAAATCCCGATTTTGTTTTCAGCGGGGAGCTTTTTATGAAACTCGTATTAGGACGTTTTCATGGAAGTCCACTCTCGACTTTCAACCGTGTTTGACCCCCTAAGAAACCTCTACACTTGGAATGTTCTTACTACTCTCCGACTCTCGACTTCCTTCAGATAAGGGCAGCTGGCCGGTCGTTTAATTTTGCAGTAGCGCGTGATTACTGTAAACTCCAAGCAAATTGATCCCAGTTTAATGCTCAAAACTGCTTTAGCTTTATTAATTTCCCAATTTATTAGCTTAGGAAAATTAATATGTCAACGAACACACAACTCAATCCTAAGAAGGAGAAGCATTCTTTCGTTGGCCATTACTAAAATTAAGCTATATTCAGAATTAGGTTCCACTAAGCACTAACTTCTTCAAATGAGCCCAATCCTACTTTCGAGTGGCTCAGTTAACTTGCCCACCCCCAAACGTTGTGTTCAAAAATTAACAAGTTGATTGAAAGGCACCCATTTTGCACCATCAGTAAATCATTACGCACCCATGGTGTTCAGTAAGAAATTGCAATTTCAAAGGACCCATGGTGTTCAGTAAGAAATTGCAATTTCAAAGGACCCATGGTGTTCAGTAAGAAATTGCAATTTCAAAGGACCCATGGTGTTCAGTAAGAAATTGCAATTTCAAAGGACCCATGGTGTTCAGTAAGAAATTGCAATTTCAAAGGACCCATGGTGTTCAGTAAGAAATTGCAATTTCAAAGGAGGGGGGGGGCAAGTTTATCCGATTCCCCCCCCACTTCCACTTTTCCCTAAAACTTGTTAACC
The DNA here is from genome assembly GCF_980474605.1 of Leiobunum rupestre. Taxonomy (NCBI): domain Eukaryota; kingdom Metazoa; phylum Arthropoda; class Arachnida; order Opiliones; family Sclerosomatidae; genus Leiobunum; species Leiobunum rupestre. Next base: position 1,795,856 of record NC_143389.1, read on the forward strand.
AATCAAACGCACCACTGCACCACAGTCGAATTAAAAAGTGGGGGCTAGGTTAACCCCAGCCCCCCCCCATTCAGCATTGGCATCGAGAATGGTGCCATTCGAACGCACCCATTACGCACCATTATGCACCACAGTCGAATCATTACGCACTATACTAGTTAAGGAAATAACTCAATTTTTACATTTTGATCTATCCTAAATTTTAGATAACAGACAGTGAAAGGGGGGGCTGGGGTTAACCTAGCCCCCCAATTAATATTTGATGTAATGCTATATGGTGCATAATGGTGCGTTATGGGTACTTTTCATTGGTTAACAAGTTTTAGGATAAACTTGCCCCCCCCCCCCTTTGAAATTGCAATTTCTTACTGAACACCATGGGGGGTGCTTAATGGTTTACTGATGGTGCAAAATGGTGTATAATGGGTGCCTTTCAATCAACTTGTTAATTTTTGAATACAGCGTTTGAGGGGGGCAAGTTAACTGAGCCTTTTCGAGTTCTTATCTGTAGTTTACGTCACTGGGAATTTACTAGGTTGCCGCCACTTTTCCGCGGCTTATTTTAAATAAAAATTAAACATTGAAATGTTCACCTACAATTACAAAAACCTATTCGCAAAATTTACTAATTTAATCACGTCAACAATTAAATGTATTGTTTATATCTTTATATTTCTGCTTACATTTATTTTTTTAATTTAAAAAGTGTCGTTAAAACCTTGGTTAAAACATGTGAAACCACAACCTTTTAGTAGTACTCGGAATTATTTATTCATTATCATAAATTGCGATATTTTTTTTCCTCGTCGTATTGAAGATATAATCTTGTTATGTAACCAACGATTTCGTTAATCTACTACTCATTCTACTTATTCAAATAAATAATTGTTTTTATTAAGTTTTAGGTGTATCCACTTTTTTTATTCAGCTATTTCATCTTGAAATATTACTATTTAAATTAAGGCTAAAAGTATTTATTCATGAATAAAAAAAGTCCGAGCACTACTAATTAGTAACTTCATTTCCAACTTAATAAACCCCCAGTGTATCAAACACGTATTCGTGCGTTTTCATTCGAAGAAAATCCAGATTTACCAAGGAAATACAGGTGCGTTTCCCGTATTTCAGAAAATACGTGTTTTCTCAAATACGAGCGTTTTCATTCAGCGTAGCACGGATTTAGAAATACGGATTTAGGAAATCCGTATTTCCTACCTCCATGAAAACATAGTCTATGTTAAATTTAAATGCAGTTAATAGTTTTTAAACTATAACATTTAAAAATATAGTCTATTGTTTCAAATATCTGTATTTTTTAGGGAAAAACTGATACGTGTTGTTAGTTGGTATTTTCTACTCCAACGCCTGTCAAAATAAACCTTTCGACAATCGCTCTTTCCTGGGGTGTTCCCCAAAATTTTAGAGATGAGTTTTTTCCGCAGCCCAGTCAGAAAACGAGCTAGGTTTTTACGATACTCAAGGGGGCAAAAAACCTCAAAATTAACCGCTTTTTATCTTATCGGTGTCCAAATGAAATATTCTCACTAAAAGCATGTTTTCAATTATGTAATTTAAAAGTTAGATTATTTAATCTTCATTACTTTAAAAGTTTTTCAATTATTCTGCAATCACCACCACAAACAAAAATTAGCCTAATTATTTAAGTCCGGTTAGGCAAAATAAAAGCTCTCCCACAACTAAAGAGGCAGCCCCAGCGAAGAACACCCATAACCGGGGGTTATTTTTATACTTTGAATTGGCTTTCAAGAGGCGGTGAACAACGATACAATCCACATCTTGCACAAGCATGATCTATTGTCAAAGTACGCATCCTGTTGAAAAACGTACGTGTTTTATTTCGTAATAAAGAGGTAGGTGACTCGAGATAAAACCATCTTTTAAAACCTGCTGATTAAACAAGGCCCTCTTTTTAATTGAACGCTTCTGCGTGTTTTAACTAAACTCGCGGAATTCAATAAGCAAAGGCTAGAGTTATAAAATAGCTGATGTTTTTATTCTGTTGTTCAAAATGAGAAGCTTCACTGTATTAATGTGTTCTTTAATTCTAATTTTTTTTATAAAAGTAAATTCGAAGAAGTTAAAATGTGACTCTTCGTGGTTAACAAATTACGTTTGTTCAGATATAAGTACGTACATTACTATTATTAACGAATTTAGAATATAACGATTTAATTAGAAACAAATGTTCATAAATGATTTGATAAAAATAAGAGGTCGTGTTCTTTGCTTGAAACTGAACTCAAAATGTCCAAGGAGCCATGATCCTAAGGACAACCATTTAGAGATTTGGAAGTTCAAATCGTGCCACTCCTTTAAATGAACCGCTTTGAATAATTCGTAATTGAATGATATCATTCTTAGCAAAATTGAAACCTTTTTCATCCTGTCGGTAAGCTGCAAAACCTAAGCACTGGCACTTGGCGAAAAGTTTCTTAAATTACCGATAGGGCTTGAAACACCGAACCCAAAATTATGAATAAGATAATTGTGTATAACTCGTTTTGTATTAATTGAGACATTGGTTAAAATATTTCTAAATTAAGGACATTTCTAGGGCACGTTGATGAGCAAATGTAGGAAAATGATACTCTTTTTTTTTTGGTTAATTTGTTATTTAATAGTTTCCGTTTTGAGAGCCATCCAAATCTTTAAACGTCATTTCGTTATTTTTTTCAAGATAGGCGTCGCCATTGTAAAAATATTAAATTTTTGTTAAAAAACGTTGATTTAAAAAACTTTTGGTTTTACTAAAAGTCAGAAGAGAGCTATTTAAACGAAATAACACAATTTTACCGCTCAAAAGATTCGAGTTAATTAAACATTTTGAGGAAATTTTTCGATGATAGGTTATTGATATAAAACAATTCGATCCAGCTTGAGTTATACATTAAAGCTGTGATATTTTTGCATTTTTAAAAAGTTAATGTATTATTTTTTTTTCAATTTTGGAAAACGAAATAGTTGAGTAAATTTTCGTTGTAAATAAGCCTTTACCTATTTTGGATGGTATTGCCCCTCTTTTACGGGCCGGTATTGGTTAGAAATCCGTTTTAAGGTCGACGAACATACATGTTTCGAGAAATATTTCAAACATTCAAAATTACGTTTCTACGACTATTTTTAGTTGATATGCGAAACATCAATACAAAAACCGTTTTAATGACTATTTCAAGCCAGTTTGCTGTAAATGGATTCGCACATAGATTTTTGTGTTGGTTTTTTAACTTTAATTGAAGCATTTCTTGACTGTTTAAAGACCTTACATTCTTAAGGCAATATAATTCGTTCGATGACTTGGAGCAAGGGTGATGCCTTTGGTTATAGCCTAGCTGATTATAGTTTATATAAGGAAAGAACCTTATGTTTATAATTCAAGGTTTTAATAAGACCAAATAAAATCGCGAAAACACCAAAAAGGAAAATGAATCGTAGGGTAATTCTGTCAATTAATTAATTAATTAATTAATTTGGTAAAAATATGAGACGTTGTTGATAAATTTAAATTTATGAATTATTAATCCATTGATATTTAAAAAACGCAAAGCATTTTTGTGCCATCAATTCAGAGTTAATAATAACCATTTTTGTGCGCGTTCTGAGCTGTTTTGTATGTACTTCACATTTTGGTAAAAATATTCAGTTAATTTCGTGAAAAATCAAAATAAAATAGTAAACACAGATAAATATATTTTTATCTAACTTTTAAAGTTAGTGTTCCATTAACTAATTACTTTTAATCTCAGAATAGCTCCTTTTTAGTGTAAACTGTGTTTTAGTTATTGAAATTTAGAATTTTTTTATATTTTATTTCTAATAGTAATATTTTTAAACGTAGAAACGTTGAATAAAGGGTTGTATATTGAACTTGTAATAATTTAAAGATGTAACTGATGTATTAGACTGAAAAGTTTTTTTCAGATAAATATAGTGATAAATCTTGAAGATAGGGGGTGCTTGATATGCCTGAAACTGAAGTGCAAGAAAATCATACTTATTATAACGACCCTGAAAATGCCTTTAAAAGCTAAAGCGAAATTCTTCAAACTCTTTACCTTTAAAAGAAAGTGCTAACTTTCTGATCTGCTATCGCTGAGTAAATACATATTATTATTACTTTTCTGTCTTAGCGTTAAAATGATGTTTACAGCCCAATCGCGAATGTTGTTTTATTTACAAATAGGCATAATCAATCTTGTTTGTTTCGGTAAAACGAAACAAAATATTGGGCTTAAATTCTGATAGTTAAACTTTATTATTTTGCAGAGATGTTTGAAACACATCACCAGGAGATCTTAACACATTATAAAAACTTTACAAAAATCTTACCGACGTGCTATACCGTAAGTGAAATAGGTTTGGTATTTCCCCTAATTAAATAAGCGGGCTAAAACTTAAAAAGAAGACTCGAAATTGGTCAATGTTTAATAAACATTGACCAATTTCGAGTCGTCTTTTTGAGTTTCAATACATTTTGAACTAAAACCGTGTTTAAGTTCAAAATTTATTTTAAAGAGACCAAATCTTGTCAGCTATTGCTGAATTTCTTGATTTTACAACTAAATTAAAAATATTTTATACAATATGGAAATTATGTCACAGAGCGATGATGCTTTCATATCATTTAAAATGTACGCTAGCTAAAAAGGCTAATGATAACTCTTTTATAATTATTAATACTCTATCAATGATTAAACGTATGGGATTTTACAGGGTGCTAAGAAAATTGTTGAAGAAGAGAAAAATATGAGGAAGAAGATATGTGTAAGTACCAAATTAGCATTTTTTCTAGAAAATAATCGATAACTTTTTGAAAACAAAGATACACACATTTATAAGTTATTTTAAATTATCTTAACTGAAAATTAGAATTATTTTGTCAATTACAAATTTATTAGCAATTTTTGTGTATACAACATACGACGTTTTTTATAGTATTAATGTCGGATTTATATTATTTTTAAATAAAATGATTCCCAAAGTTTCTTCCTTCAAATAGATCGATAATTTTCCCTCGAATTTAAATGATTTCAATTGAATTAACTCTTAACTTGATCTTTTTACAATCACTGTTAGTTCAAAGAAGTGCGAGAAGAAAAAGTAAGTATTATTTTTTAATTTAGGACATTTATGATCTTAAATGTTTCTTTATTTCCAGATGTGCGGGCTAGTAAAAGCGGTGAGAAATATTTTGCTTTTTAAATGAGCAGCCATTAAACATTTTTGTAATTCTGCAGGAAATGACTGTCTGGCATGATACGGTAAGTAAAATACAATATTAATGCCAAAGCGATATTTTCTAATACATTAATTTTCACCTTACTGAAATTTTATTGGCTTGTTAAATGTAACTATTTAAACGGGAGTCAGCAGTGATTTTAATGCTAAGGTCGTTGATTGTTACGAAATGTAATGTTGATCTAGAAAATCAAACTTCCCATGTAATTTTGGTAAAAAAGTCTTTGAAACGGGTAAATGACCAAAAGCTTCGCTACAGATAGGCTGCGATAGGCCTTTATATGTGTAGACTTTAAAAGGCCCTTGAAATATTTAAAAAACAAAATTAATAAAAAATAATTTCTCAAAATACACAAAATTCTAAAATATATTTCATTTTACCATTAAAAAGTCTTTATAAAGAATAACATTTTAAAATGTTGTAGTTCAGAGACCTTAGAATATCTAAAAGAGGCGGAAAATATTCAAGAAGTGTACAATGTATCCGTGGTTCTGTGGTAGAATGCTCAACTGACGTGCAGGAGGGCTCGGGTTCGAATCCCGCCCGGTACTAACGCAAATTGAAAAATATTTATACTTCACCCAATGACAACAAAAACGGGCCCTTTTTGAAAAACCTTTTCCCTAATTCTAAGAAACTGCGTACGCAGCGATTACCGTTTGCCCTGAAAATGCGAACGCGTTCGCAGGCCTAACAGACAGACCCACAGACAGACACGGTGGTTGTATAACCCCTCCTAGGGTACAAAGTCCCCTCGGAGAGGTAAAAAAATTAAAATTAATAATTAACAATTGGAAAAAACAAAAAGTTATTATACAATGTCCACCCACAAGTTATCGCTGATTCCCCCGGTTCTAAATTTAGTTGGCCATATTTTTTAATAAATAAGCTTTCGACATATTTACGGCAATAAATCTGCTGTTCGTTGGTTAAAATTTTCCCAATCCATATTGTGACCAGTTTTATTACAATGTACAGAAATACCGTTATTTTCAATTTTATTAGTTATAGCTCGTTTGAGTTCTTTTATTATCGTTTGTATTTCCCGCTTAGTTTCACCCATATAGTTTTTATCGCAATTATTGCAAGGAATTTGATAAACAACGCCAGCAGGGTTATTTTTATTGTTAATCGCATTTATGTTGTTTTTAGATTTATTTTTAAAGACATTTTTTAGTGTTCGATTTCTTTTATGAACAACCTGTATATTTTTATCTTTTAATTTACGTTCTAATTTTTCACTAACATTTTTTCTGTACGCGAAGTAAATATAATGTTTATGCACAGAGTTGGGTTTGTTTTTACAAGTTATGGGGTAGTGGCTGTCTATTAATTGTTTTTTAATTTTGTATTTATCAGTATTACAGTCATTAGTTGTATATTTATTTAATCTATAGAACATGTTACTTGCAGTATGGTTTCTAATTTTATCAGGTTGCTAACTCTTATAATTTTGGAATTTACCGGAGTGTGTGGGTTTTTGAGAAAACTTATGTAAAAGTTTGGAATTATTTTTCATGACTGTAGTGTCAAGAAAATTTATAGATTTTTCAATTTCAGTTTCTAGCTTGTGAACTGGATATTGATATCAATATTATTAAGTTGGGTCAGGAAATTTTGTAACATATTGGGGGAGAATCGCCAATTGCAAACACATCGTGAACGAACCATAACCAAAAATATAGCTTATTATTTAAATTAGCTAGTTTAGTTTCCAAATTGCGCATGTAACATTCAGCAAGGAACGGGGAGAGACAAGAACCCATGGCCAAACAATTAATTTGGGTATAGACATTATTGTCCAATTCAAGGAAGGTTGAGGTTAAACTAATTTCAACACCTTCAATTAAATCATTGAGTGTAAGATTAGTTTTGGATTTCCAAGTGTTGTTTTGTTGTAGATTATTACGTAGAATGTTTAGGACCCCGTCGACAGGTATGCTTCCAAAGAGGTTTATTACGTCGAAACTGACTAGCGTCCATTCCGGATTAATAATTAAATTTCTCGTTTTATTGATGGTTTTATCTCTCGGTCTGGGTTTTTTTCCAACAAATAATCGCATTAATAAACTTAAAATTGTCACCAATGCGACGTGGAGATATTTATACACTCCCAGATTTACCCCCAGAAACTAGTAACGTGTTAAGACACAATATTAAAACTTTTGTCGACAAAAGTTGCAACTCTAGAGACAATCTTACCAAAAAAGAACCAATGCTGCTGAATAATTTAAAAAATAGAACTGATATTATAATTGTACAAGCGGATAAAGGTGGCAAAGTGGTTGTTATGTGGTTTAAAGACTATGAAGAAAAAATGTATTCTTTCCTCAATAGTGTTGATTATAAGAAAACCAGTGAAAAAGTTTCCAAGACTGCTTTCAATAAAATAAATAAATGAATTACTAGATGGCACAAATAAAAGAAAATTGATCACAAGAATTTCTATCACCTTAAAGCAGAAACCAACAAATATGCACAAATAACTGGTTACCCTAAATTACGCAAAGAAAATAAGCCGATGAGGCCTGTTGTCTGTACTATTTGTACCCCTATGTATAATTTATCAAAATACCTTTTAACCATCATTGGTACATGTTTACCTGATATCAATCATGGTTTAATAGATACCCATGATATCATCAATAAAACGAGAAATTTAATTATTAATCCGGAATGGACGCTAGTCAGTTTCGACGTAATAAACCTCATTGAAAGCATTCCTGTCGACGGGGTCCTAGACATTCTACGAAAAAATCTACAACAAAATAACACTTGGAAATCCAAAACTAATCTAACACTCAATGATTTAATTGAAGGTGTAGAAATTAGTTTAACTTCAACCTTCCTTGAATTGGACAAAAATGTCTATAAACAAATTAATGGTTTCGTAATGGGTTCTTGTCTCTCCCCGTTCCTTGCTGAATGTTACATGCGCAATTTGGAAACTAAACTAGCTAATTTAAATAATAAGCTATATTTTTGGTTACGGCTCGTTGACGATGTGTTTGCAATTGGCGATTCTCCCCCAATATGCTACAAAATTTCCTGACCCAACTTAATAATATTGATATCAATATCCAGTTCACACTAGAAACTGAAATTGAAAAATCAATAAATTTCTTTGGCACCACAGTCATGAAAAAAAATTCCAAACTTTTACATAAGTTTTCTCAAAAACCCAGACACTCCGGTAAATTCCAAAATTATAAGAGTTAGCAACCTGATAAAATTAGAAACAATATAGCAAGTAATATGTTTTATAGATTAAATAAATATACAACTGATAAATACAAAATTAAAAACAATTAATAGACAGCCACTACCTCATAAGATTAGTTGAGAATAGTCTTGAACGGTCTATCACTTTAACTTGTAAAAATAAACCCAACTCTATGCATAAACATTATATTTCCTTCGCGTACAGAAAAAATTATAGTGTAAAATTAGAACGTAAATTAAAAGATAACAACTTGGCAAGCCAAAATATACCTCTCCTCGGAAGAATTGTCCCTAGTGGTATTAATATCTCGAGATAACCCTTAAAGATATCTCCGCAATTCAGAGTTATTTATTATAAACGTAATCCCGGTTCAATCCCGCACGGTATATAATTTAATTGTAATTATTTAATTTAATTTATTCAGAATTATAAATAAGTAGTTACAACAGTGAGTTGGACGAACTAGAACAACGCACAATTTAATTTAACCCTATTTACAGAACAAGTTTATCAGTTAAATGTAATACGAAGCAAATTTTAATGCAATAAATATCTACAGAGGGTATTTGTATTTTTCTCGCTTACGAAATAACAACACCAAAAACCTTCTTTAAACCACTCCACACGGAAAAATGATAATTAAAAGCTAACAATATCGCCCAAAAGCTCAACACAATCAAAAAATTAAAATACAAAAACCCAATCGACCAAACTTTGGAGCCAAAACGACCAATAGAAAAATACGTTATAACAACCCAATCAATCAGACCAGAGCAGATAAAAAATAATAAAGAGAAAAATATATAATAACAACCCAATCGATAAGGCTTCAGAGCCAGAATAACAAATGGAAAATATATAATAATAACCCAATTGATCAGGCTTCAGAGCCAGAATAACAAATAGAAAAATTAATAATAACAACCCAATAGATCGGGCTTCAGAGAATCAACCCAAACACCAACACCAACAAAAAAATTAATAGCAAAAAACTAAACACACCTTACCTTTGACAAAGCACAGAAAAGGCACTTAACTTAATTTTAAATATTAAACGCCAAACCAACACCACCGCAATAATACAACAATATCACAAATTTTAGGTCGATAAGAATAAGCATTAATAAATTACGAACTTTCGACCTAGTTATTATCAAACCGCATAAGTTGGAAAATATGACGTATACACTTTGAAGGTTCCATCAAAAATGATTCTTTCCGAAAACGTAAATGTTCTCCAAACATTAATAGACAAAAATAAGTGACAAAAAGGTTCCTCCAAAAAAATTAACCATTTCGCGGAAGAAGTAAATAATTTTAAAAAAATAAAAGATAAAAAATATACAACAGCAAAAAATATACCACAGCAAAAATAAAACGTCAAATAATAGAAAAAAAATCTTTAACTCCATTCATTAAAAAAACACTAAACAAAAGTACCAAATTGAAATTAAGCAACTTATTATATTACAAAAAATTCAAGACTTTATTAACTATTATGCTTACGATGAGTGTCTTATTTGAAGTATAGCTAAGGAGTTATCGTTGGTTCTGTGGTAGAGCGCTCAACTGCCTAACTGAACGGCCCGGTTTCAAAACCTGGGTGGCGCTTTTGTTTTTAATCAACAGAGAAGACGCTACATTAAAATATCTTCGATGCTAAAATTTAAATCGAACACGAAATTTCATTCTATATAAATAAACACCGAAATTTAATTATCTATTAATTAGTAATATACACTTCCGATAAATCTGAAAGTCTAATTTCCGAAGAAGCGTAACAAGTATCGGTGGTTCTGCGGTAGAACGTCCGCCCGTCATACAGGAGGTTTTGGGTTCAAATCCCGCTCGATACGATCGCAAATTGACACTAAGATGAATATCGTGAACAATTGGTGGAAACCCTGCCATTGGATGTTGAGAGGTTGCCATAACACTCAGCACTCGATCCATCCCAATTGGAGAAAAAACACAATCACAACGAGCACAACCGTCATAACACAAACTCAACATTCCCACTCAACACATAAACATTAAAAAAAATACCCAATCAAACTGAGTTGAAACTCCAGCGACAGTGCGCGTTATCGAAAAGCAACAACAAAACCCTACCCAACCGCAAATTTATCCGTTAACGCTCACCGTCACACGGTGGTTTTGCCTATCTTTTGACTTCGTTCCCTAATTCCAAGCAATTGCGAACGCGGATTTCGAGAAACTACGTACGCAATGATTAACCTTTGCCCTGAAAATGCGAACGCGTTCGCAGGCCTGACAGACAGACCCACAGACAGACAGGCAGACAGACAGACACGGTGGTTGTATAACCCCTCCTAGGGGACGAAGTAAAAATATACAGGTTGTTCATCAAAGAAACCCAACACTAAAAAATGTCTTTCAAAATAAAACTAAAAACAACATAAATGCTAATAACAATAAAAATAACCCTGCTGGCGTTGTTTATCAAATTCTTTGGAATAATTACGATAAAAACTATGTGGGTGAAACTAAGCAGGAAATTCAAACGAGAATAAAAGAACACAAACGAGCTATAACTTATAAAAATGAAAATAACAGTATTTCTGTACATAGAAATAAAACTGGTCACAATATGGATTGGGAAAATTTTAACCAACGAACAGCAGATTTATTGCCGTAAATATGCCGAAAGCTTATTTATCAAGCCCGTAGATATATAATGTCTAAGGGGGGGGGGGCGGGTTATAACAGAACCAGATGAAATCGCGAGCGCATCGAGCGTGAAATTTTTCGGTAGCAATAACGCATATTTAAAGTACTGGCTAGACTCGGGACGAGTGACAATGACATTTCCGCGCGTATATCAAACGAAATTTTTTAATACTTTTGCGAGAAAAAGATAAAATAAATGATCCTATTAATATATTTAATATATTAATATATTTTACTGTGCTGCGTTGCGGATATTTCAATTCATTTTTACGTCTTACTGTTTATTTCTTAATGTTGCGATCATTAGGTAAGAAAGGAATTGGGTCCTAAGGGGGGGGGGTTGAACCCCCTAAACCCCCCCCCCTTATAAAAGTCCTTGTTATTTATTTAAAAATATGGCCAACTAAATTTAGAACCGGGGGGATTCAGCGATAACTTGTAGGTGGACATTGTATAATCACTTTTTTAAGTTTTTCCAATTGTTTGTTTATTATTAATTTTTAATTTTTGAAATATGAGACCATAGTGCTATAATGAATTGTTACACTTATAATAGTGTCTACAACTGACGAAGAAGCATCGCTTCAAAACTCGTCATGTTTTTATTGTATTTTGCTCCTTTTACAAGCTTTTAAAGTCATGAGAATTTATCGTAAATAACTTATTTCTATTAAAGTAGAGTACACATTTCCGATATTACTTTTATTTGAATATATTTGTAAGCAACCAATTATTATACTAAAAATAATGTTCAATTGTTTAGCTTGCGTGTGGTAAAAAGAAAACGTGGGACTGTGTAACGTGACAATATCTTACCTTTTACATCTCACGTCTAACACAGGTTTTGGATAGGACAGTTAGCGATATGAATTTAGCTTTAATTATTCGTTTGCAACCAAAGCAAAACTAGACTAAGAACAAATTAAAATTCATAATCAAGCTCTTTGTAGATGTTAAATTTTAATTCTGAAGGTTTTCTGCGTGATAATTTTGATAACAATAACGAATTTCATAATCTGCAAAATTTCATTTGAATCTTCAAAATACCATTCTAGTTTCGTAACGCAACCCTGAATATTATGTAATTTTTCTTAAGGATGCCCTTCAAAATGGTTAACAAAATATTCAAATCTAAACAGCTTCACAAAGAAAAAATTAAATGCGGATAAAGATCTGTAAAATTTCACAGAAAATATTCTAATTTCGGAAAGTTTTCCTTAAGTTTGAAAAATAAAAATTTAAAAGTATTTTTATTTTTAACCCTTTTTATTCTAGTCGACAGTTTTAGTTTTACTTTAGTTTAAATTGGTAAACAATAACGGGTTTCAGAATAAATTGTTTACATCTTTTCCCAAAACTCTTAGGGTCAGACCCTTAAAAGCTTTAAACTTAAATATTTAAAACTTTTTTTAGGTGGATTTTTTAGAAGAGTGCACAGACACGGTGTTTGTGGAAATTAAAATAGAAAACTGTACGAGAGAAAACGTTGATGGGAAATGTCACGATTTAGTAAAGACTCCTGGTGCGTATTTTAATTTGTATTTAAATCTTGGATTTTTACTTGTTGGTATAATAAAGTTTAATTTTCTTAAGTATTTGAAAACTTTAATTTAAAATCACGATTTTAAATATTTGATGGTTTTATTAAAGGAAGGCGTGAAAATCGTCAACTTTACAATAGCTTGTGTGTAAAAAATCACCAGTCTATTGAAGGGGTTTCTTACGCTAGTGAAGTTTAAATGTTGTGGATTTGAATTTAAGCAGAAAATGGAGGTCCTTATATACTGATTAATTTTCAAATAAATTGGATAAATGTTTTTTGTATGATATGCTTAACTATTTTTAAGGATCGCGTTAAACATTCTACGCGCATTATTGCAAAAAATAGGATTGGCGAACGCTGATCACTTCTAGTAATCGGTTAAAAATCTAGAGGTTTTCACTGATTAAATGAGATTTCTCAAGTAATTGGGTATTTGGTATTAATAATAATAATAATAATAATTATTTAGGGCTATGCTTGGTTTTAATTGACACGTTTATAAAAGGTAAATTTTACCAACTCTTCTACACGTGTTATATTGTGAGAACTGTTAAAAATAAAAAAAATCCACCCAATATTGCAGGAATGAAAATTACTCGGTATTCTAGCTGTTATCCTTCATAAAGTAATATAGTTATGATATAACATTTTTTTTAAATTATCTAAACAGGAATGTGATACCTTTTAATAAGTATAAGCTGAATGATTAACGATTGTAGAACAAACATTTTGTTAAAATCGCTGCATACATTATAATGTAAAACTTGACTTTTAATATTTTAAAGCGAAAAATTACAATTATCATTACACAAAATCACAAATTATTTTACTTCTATGTATTTTCTGATTACCAGATATTCGGGTATTGTAAGCGAATCGTAAGTGAGATGATCGTATTTCGAAAAGAAATTATTAAGAGGGGGGGGGGATAAGATAACGAAAAATGACACTATCATTTCTTAAAAGGGGAAAGATTTGAAAATATCTACAGGTAAACCAATCCAGATTACCATGAATTTTTGTTCACAGCAGACCAGTAGAACAGGTCCAAAAGTTGATGTCAGAGGCATGTTTATTCGTGGGATCGGTAGTTCAATGGTAGGTTTTATTCCTCCCCGAGGTGATATTTTTTTTCTGAGTCAATTTGGTGTGTAAACTGGTGCAGAAGTATTCCTTGGTATAATAAACTTATAATATTGTTTAAAATCCTGCGCTCTAAAAATATATGTAAATAATCTCATTGAAATAGATTCATTTTGGGTAGACCACCTTATCGCAGATCTGCATGTTTGAATATGTCAAAATTGGTTTCGAAATTCTTACCAGATAATATTTTATTTTTATATTTTAAAACGTATGGAAAGATGTAATTTGGGCAACGATAAATAATCATTTCTTACTTTAATAGTACGCTCATATCTGAAATATGCTTGGATATCCAAATTATGATTAAAAATATTGTTTGTTTTCCCTTTTAGAACAGATAAAAGAATATCGGAAGTTGTTAAGTGACAAAGAATACGAAAAGAAATATGGCTGTATCCAGGTAATTCTTAAAAAGTGTTTAAGATCATCATCAGAGCAACATCCTTTAAAACTCCATGTAGTACAAAGTAGTCTGCCCGACTACAAAGATTTTCGTCGAGGAGACAGTGTCAGACCGGGTCGGAGGTTAAAGGGGCTGGAACGTGGGGTTTTGAAATCGTCCAGTGACGTAGTATCTCCAAAAAAATTCGGACCCTGCTTTATTTTCTTTATTCCCCGCTTAAGGAATTTGGCTCTGACGGAGATGTTTTGAAAATAGTGAGGAGCGACCCGCGAGAGAGAGACTAGTGAGAGGTATTCATACGCGAATTAAGATATTCGGGCCTTCGTGGACGTGGTTTTGGTTCTAGTATTTTCATATTTATTTAATTACAATGAACGAGTTTAATTCAAATAAAAAACGGAAAAGTGATGATACGAAAATATCTCTTGTTGGTGAATTAGATAAATGGGAAAAGGCAAAAGAACTGTGGTTGAGTTCTAAGGTTTATCAAAATGCTCCAGTGAAACCAAGTCCCCTAGAAATTGGCTTCTATTCATCTAGCGTTTTTTTTTAAAAATTCGATGAAACTCGCAAATAATAATTTAAAAAATTACGAACACATTACTACCAAAAGACCTTATCGCTCAAATGAATTTTTCGTTAAACATTTGTTGTTCACTAAACTAAATCTCATTAAAGATTAACGAATAATTAAAACTTCCTACGAGCTCAGCTAACCCTAACCAAGACCACGCTGGATTTCGTCATACAAAAATCCCAACACAGCGGTGCCTGTTTACGTCTTCGCGAACTTGAGTAAAAATAGTTCTACGCGCCAAATTTCGTTAATGACGTCACGGATGACGTTTTTCAAAACCCCACTTTCCAGCCCCTTTAAATGCACCGAAACTACTTTTTTTTTCAGTCGGGATGTTCTACCCCAAAATCAGTTGGCCATGCTTAACTCAGTCAACAATGTATTTGCATTTTGCCCGACTAATATCTGGTCTATCAGACAACCAATACCCACGTAGGAAATCAATGTCGGGCCGACAAAGGGCCAGTAGACTTTATATTATCTTCGATACGTTGTAGGGATAAAAAGGTCCTACTACATTTTATGTATCATTCTTTTTGAACAACTATTTATGATAAAATCTTAACTGTGCTTCGCTTATTTATATTCGCTAGTAATAACAATCAAGTTATTCAGAATTCTTAATCAATTTTACTTCAATCTTCGAAGTTAAATCCTTTGGAATTTATTTTAACTATACTTATTACCAATATTATGGTTTGAAAATAAAACTAAAAAAAGACTTATTAAAAGGGCCTAATAAATCCTGAATAAGGCTCCCACAGTACAAACTCAGGATAAAAAGATTTTTAAATGTTAATTTATACAATTATATTTTATTTAGGTTTCTTAGAGATAGCTTAAACGAAGACTCGTAGATAGCTCTATTAAAGTTCCCGCTTTGAGACTCGTTTTAATGTATTTTTATTAGACCAAATTTATACTTTTTATCTTGATTTGTTTGAGACTTTATTTAAAGACTATTTCCGTGATTACAAGGAGATTATTATTGGCCGACTGTTCAAATAACTGTCGGTGGTATACTTGATTCGGGCCTGATTGCCGACAGTCGGCCGACCGTTGCATTAAAGGTCTCTAATAACCTCAATTAAGTTTATACAGCCGACAGTCGGCCGAGGGATTTAAAAAGTGCCTCTCTTTATTCTTAAATGTCTACAATGATTTTTTCCTGCTTCCTCGTGCGAAGAGTAAATTCTACGAATTGTAGCCGTCTACTGACCGAAATATAAAATAATTATTTCATTACAATCACTATAGTAATGCTTAAGCATAGGCTTAACAGACGACTGATACGCAGTGTACCCCCATAGCAGAGGTTTTATCTACAGAGTCGCTGCGCCACCTAGCAGCGTGGGAAAAAAGGCAGTGGCAGTGGGCAAATGACCAGTTTATTAATTAATAGGACCAGTTTATTAATTAAATCGGAGGGGAGTTAGTCAATTCGAGGTGTTTTATTTTTGTTAGTAATTTGTAAAATACTAATTAGTTATAAGTTTGCACACTTCAATGAGAATTCACTTTATTGAAATCGGTTAAAACTTAAAACACGATATTCTAATGTAGCAGACGGCGTTCACTGGTCGAAGGTTAGTAAATTTAATATTAAAAGGTTGCCTCGATACGCTGTGGTTTCTAAGGGCTAAGACTAGCTACTTCGTTGCTAACGAAAATCGTGACGTCACTGAGATAAGATCATATTGCAACAGACGAATTTTTGAGGCAATCTAATAATTTTTTCAAACCGTCGCTCGATCGAGACCCCGTTGGTCAAGGTCCAGTTTATTTATTCTAAGCCAGGGGGTCCCTGGTCACATATCCACTTTAAAAAAATCCTTATTTCCCACCTTCCAACAAGACTAGTTTCGGTTAACGAGGATAGGAAGGGAGGCGAAGTAGGTGGAATGAACGCGCCAGCATCCTTTTAAGACGTGTAAATGGCGGCAAGATGACGGCGGCTACGCCAAGGGGGTCTCATGTACGAAAAAATGCATGTTGGCCGAACCAGGTGACGTCGCCTGGAACTTTGAGAAGGCTAGCATTTTCTGAACCAGTGACGTCATGTACTTCAGTAGAAGGCTAAGTAACAGACCTAGAATCAGACGATGCGTAATCCAAAACCCCGTTTTCAAGCCTTCGAGGCAACCTTTTCTAATTTTAATTTTACCAACCTTGCGCTACGTGCTGTCGCCAATTTTCCGAATTGTTCCCGCCAAGCGCGCTCTATTTTTTTACATGGATACTGGCGCGTTCATGCGTTATACTTCGTCTCCCTTTCTAAGTTTCTATCCTCCTTGGTTTCAGTATCGAATTGATTGGACGATTGTTTAAAGATTATTTTAGCGACGTAGTGAAGGACCGAATATTCAGCGTTCAGGTGTGGAAGAAATGGTCACATCGCAAGTAGACTATTTTTACTTGTTGTGGATATATTCCCAACTGTCCGTCTTATTGAGTTATTAAAGACAGAGTAAATTGATGGTTTTTCGACTTATTGCTAAAATAGGCACTTATAAGAATTTTCAGAAGTTTTCTTCTTTTAGGATTCTTCCGTCTGCTCTAAGGCATGCACGATTTTAGAAAGCTTGCCTCTAAGAAGTTAGGCGAGTTTCGTTATTCATTTGCTGCTTTAAATGTTTAATTAAAAATGAAACTTTACTAAGTTTAATTTGTTGCGAAATATATTTCAAGCAAAATTTAAAGTGTTAGTTCCTACTGTAGTGAAAACTAGGAGAAATGTTAAAAGTATTAAAAAAATTAAAGTCCGATCTTAATGATCAATATTTAGTTATATAAATTTTATAAACTATTTTTCAATAAATATATTTTTAAGAAATATTGCACTGTTTAAATTCGGGATGTATTAATATAATACGTTGTTACAGGTTCATACCAGAATTATACGTCTAGAGACATCTTAATATTTTAAAGAGTCCGTCTTGGGTATGAATCCGAAACGGGGTCGGGTGGGTATCCGAAACGGATTAGGGCATGAATCCGAAACGGGGTCGGGCATGTATCCGAAACGGGGTCGGGTGGGTATCCGAAACGGATGCGGGCATGAATCCGAAACGGGGTCGGGCATGTATCCGAAACGGGGTCGGGTGGGTATCCGAAACGGGGTCGGGTGGGTATTCGAAACGGATTCGGGCATGAATCCGAAACGGGGTCGGGTGGGTATCCGACACGAGGTCGGGTATGAATCCGAAACGGGGTCGGGCATGTATCCGAAACGGGGTCGAATGGGTATCCGACACGAGGTCGGGTATGAATCCGAAACGGGGTCGGGCATGTATCCGAAACGAGGTCGGGTGGGTATCCGAAACGGATTCGGGCATGAATCCGAAACGGGGTCGGGCATGTATCCGAAACGGTGTCGGGTGGGTATCTGAAACGGATTCGGGCATGTATCCGAAACGGGGTCGGGTGGGTATCCGACACGGGGTCGGGTATGAATCCGAAACGGGGTCGGGCATGTATCCGAAATGGGGTCGGGTGGGTATCCGAAACGGAGTCAGGTATGAATCCGAAAAGGGGTCCGGTGGGTATCCGAAACGGGGTCGCGTAAGGATCCGAATCGGAGTCGGGTAAGGATCCTAATCAGAGTCAGGTATGAATCCGTTATTTGGTCGGGAAAGAATCTTTAACGGGTCGGGTATTAATCCGTTATGGTGTCAGGTATTAATCCGTTATGGTGTCGGGTGTGAGTCCGAAATGGAGTCGGGTATCATTGCAATATTGAGTCGTAATACCTACCCTTTGTTAGTCGGAAAGTAATTCCTTTGCGGTAAAAATAGTTTCTCCGACTGTAATTCTGGCGGACATAGTACTAGTCAAAAGAGTAGTTTCCCGACTGTATTTTGGCCACGAAATTGTCGCCGTCAGACAGTCGGCCCAACCGAAAATCGGCACCGTCGGGTGGGCGACAATTGCTACTGGGGTCTGGCGCTTTATTTAAATTTAATACGGAAACTTATTTAAATACTTTATAATTTTAAATCTAGTTTAATATTCCACTTAGCACGAAGAAAAATCTGAAGCCAACGTGGTAGTTACAAAATAACCACGAAGGATAAATAATCCCAATATTTGAGGGTTACAAATTATAATTTTGGCAAACGCAGTTGGTTTTTCCGAAAATGTGTCAGTTCTTACCACTCCGAGGGGACTAGTCCCTAGGATGGGTATTAAATTCACCGTGTCTGTCCGTGTGTCTGGGCTACGGACGTGTTCGCAGTTTCGGGGGAAAATTTTATAATCACCGCGTTCGCAGTATTTCCGATTTCGTAAAAAGTTTTATAAAACACTTTTATTTTGAAAACCATTTATATTTTAATTTTAGCGGTTTTTTAATATAGTTATGTGGTTACGTGGTTTTGGAAATACGGAAGCGCTTTTTTCGATATCTATTCGTGTGTTTATCGTATTATGTTGGTGTATGATTTGTGTTTTGTTTGTACTGGGTAAATATTCTCCAGCTTCTACTGGTTATTGACTTTCGAGACTGTCCGAGTGCTAAGGGTTACGGTAAAAGTCTCAACGTCCAAATGGCAGGGTTTCCACAAATTCTTACGATATGTGTATTATTTTCATTTTGAAATAGTATCGAGCGGGATTCAAACCCGAGCCCTCCGGCATGACAGGAGAGCGTTCTACCACAGAACCATCGGTACATGTTACGCTGCACCGAAAATTAGAATATCAGCTTAAGCGGAAGATCATATTAATAAAGTCTTACCTTTTCTTACGTCTGAAATTATAAAGGTCAAACTTGTTTAAGCGCGGTCCGCAGAGATATTGAGATAAGAGGTAGAACCCCTTGGTGGACAACATAGTTTTTGCCTATCGGTATTTACTTGGGTCATTTATGAAAACAGTTTTAAGTTTTTTACATAGCGCTCTTATGCCTTTTCGCTTTGCTTACATTACTCCTAACTTCGTAATTTATTTTACGTCTCTTCTTATCGACTTCAAATGTGTGATAAATTTGTTTAATGTAGTAACGTTGGTTTTGTTCATATTGAGATACGCGCTGTTGTTTTCTAACAAGTGTGGGTTCGGTTAATGCTCGGAATAACTTTGATTAAAGTAACATTCCAAATATTTTAATTGACAAAACATTGGATAAATAAAAATTGAATATATTTTGACTTGAATTAAATATATTTCTTATAGAATTACATCAATTTTGAATTAGCAAGAAAATACCTTTGTGATCCATATGACGTAAGTGAATTCTCAGAAATGTACCTATAATAGAAATAATAAATATACTTAAGTTTCAAGAGTAACTGAAAAAGCTGTCCATATTTCGTGGAATGAGAAGTTTTCTTTAGCCAAAACTATCGAATAACACCTAATTTTGGTTTCCCCAAAAAAAGATTATATCCAAAATATTTATCGCAACTTTATTTGTTTCGACAAAAAAATCCTCGTTGTTTAAATGTGGGGATATGACGTCCGTACCTCACCATGTAAAATCAACGGGATCCTACCTTTTCACCCTACCCATATTGTTTTAAGACTAACGGAAATTTCATATGAGATAAATTTCATATCACTTCATAACAGTTCTGATTAGGTTTAATTTAATACTTTCAAAGTTTAATTTGAACATGTATTGATTATTTTTAATCGTACGGTTTTAATCCAGGCAACGCTTTGTGGTACCAGACTTTGTAAGGTATTTTATTGAGTTTACATCTTTTCGCTGCTGTCATCTTGATGGGTGTCATTTGTTGCTCAAAATAATTATAATCTAGATTTGCTAAAGTCTATGTTTAACAAATCAGTCTAGACACATTAATGAAAATGTTGGGTACTGGAAATGCTACAACAAAATCTATGCAAACATATTCAAACTATACTTGAAGTATATACAGCACATTTATTAAAACTTTCTAATTAATTTTATGTATAGAAAAAAACTGCATGGATATAAAAATTGCATTAATAAATCTATTGAATTAACATACAACCTGTTAGAAATATTTGAATATATATAGAAAAAAAAGGCGTTAGAAATTAGTTACATAATAAAACCTGATAAATTAACGCCAATTCGCGTGGTTAAACAAATTCGGACCTGTTTCGCTCATACGTTTTGGCAAAACAAATTTTTTTTGACGACAGTCGAATAATAAGATAAACCAACCTAGCGAGAGAAAGGGGTGATAAGGGATAGCACCCGCAGCCTGCACCCTCCACGGCGTGTTGCTTTGCAGAGTGTTGAAGCCAAAGCTCGAAAGACTAACGTCCATCGTACCAAGCGCTCCTTATTATATAGATAGATAGCGGCTTCAGACAGTTTGAAAATCTATTTCCTGGGAATCAAGAAAGCAACGCACCGTCGCTTTATCCAATAATGAAGCCGAGTATATGGCTGTATCCGATGTAGCAAAATAAGCGTTCTTTCTGCGTGGTTTCCTGAGATGATTGCGGTATATAACAAGGAGCACAGAAACTGCTGTGAAATCCTGTTTTCCATGCCAGAACAAAACACATGGATATCAGGCACCATTACATACGGAATTCCTCTGAGAAAGAATTGATCAACGTCCAGTACATGCTAACTGAGGAAATGCCCGCTCATGTCCTAACCAAAGCATTATTTGGTCTGAAACATCAATCCCGTGTTCAAGGTCTTGGTATCCCCTTGTTCACTTTAGAAGAAACTGTTTATTAATTCTGTAATTTTTAACTATTCTACAAATCCTTGAGTTGTTTTTCTTGAAGTTCCAACAGGAATGAACAGTTCCTTTTTGTAATAGGGTGAATAGGTAGGGGCCCGTAGACTTAACATAGGAGTGTCCCACACGAGCGTTTACTGCCATCTTAAAAATGGCCGACAAAACAGACTGTTTTATTTCATTTCGCCCATTAATTTACAAACAGTTTCATTTCATAAAACGATGGGTTTTTTTTATAATCTTTAGAGCGACATATTTAATTACGTGCAAGTTAAGAATTTCTAAGTTTTTCAAAGGTTTTTTAAGATAAAGTTTTGCGGTTTTTGGAAATTTTATTATTTAATTTTCATTCAAAGTCGGTGATAACCAGCTTTTAAATATCTTTACAGGTGTTTCATGGAAAAGCACAAATCAATAAAAACATTCCACAAATTGTTCCCCATTCTTTGTTATTAAGAAGGTTTTCCCACGAGGGTTTCTTAAATCTTGTAGATTTTTATGGTAATAGAAAGTGTAGGGAGCTGTTGGCTCGCGTGGCATGAAGGGCTTGCCATCACCCTCCTACGCATTGTAACCCGGCCAACTAAATTAAAGGCAATAAACGTCGCTAGATGACTTAGCTTAGGGTATTTGCCTAGCTGATTATTATTATTATTGAAGAAAAGGGAGTGGAGAAAGTAGCTTAATCGCAGCCTTTCCTTAAAGAAAAAGCTTCAAAACCCCAAATTTAAAAGTTCATTTTTCAACCAATTCGTTCAGCATTTATATGTTAATAAAAATATTCCGAATCACTTACCAGAACCACGCTTCAAAAAAATATCAATGCCTAAAACCTGGGGAATACAATTAGTAGTTTAATTAGAAAAACGTCTTAAGCCCCGTTTTCAATTACGATAAATTTCAGGCTTTTCGCTTTTGCTTTTTTATTTAAAAATAATCATATATCAAATCCATTTAGATATCTGCTTCGCGTGACAATAAAACCGATAGAGAAGCTTCTCGCGGTTGGTTTTGACGCGAAAGCGTAATTTTTTTAAGAAAAATTCGTGATTGAAAACGGGGCTTTAGATATCTCATATAGGGTGAGTGAGGGTAAGAATGGACATGGCGAAGTTTGGACACTTTGGAAAAATATTTAATTGAAAATTTATTCTTTGATGCCAAAGCGCAAAATTGGTCTCATTTTGAAGCCTTAAACATACTCTAAAACATGCAATTTATTACTAAATATTTACACCGCGACAGATTATACAGCAAGTCTTCAAATAAAACAACTAAAATTATCGAAAAAAATGTCTTGAAATTTCATTGGAAATTTCGTTTTGCGGCTTAGGAAATTAGATATAGCATGCAAATATGAAATGGTGAGATAAAAATAAATTGTTTAAGCATTATTTTAAGCAATTTGGCGTTTTTCTAGTACACGAAATTTATAATTTAATGAAGGTTTTGCCTTTTTTAAAGTTTAAGATTGGACAGCCTACTTTGTGATCAATCACATGTCGATTGTATTCAATTTTAAACGAGGTAGGATTTAGTTTAAAGTCTTTCCTTGAAAGGAAACTTTAAAAACAAGTTTTCATATTCAAATTTCCCGGGAAAGCAGACGGCTGACTGTGTACGGCTGTGAGGTTGGAGCTCTACGAAACACGTAGCTATGAGGCTGCCTCGCTTACATTGTTAGTGAAGGAGAGTCGAGGGGTCCGACAGTCGACACTCTTCCAAATTTCAAATTACGTATTAAATTTTAGAAAATCTTTTCAAATTTCTCAAATGTTTTGGAAAATTTTATTTTTTTTATCGATTCCAACAAATTTCTCAAATTTAATAAATCTTATGAAATTTGATGGTTTTCCGCAAAAATTTTATGAAATTTGAATTGAAATTTTAGCAAATCTTGAGAAAATTCATAAATTTCTACGGGAAATTTAAGAAATCTTCAAAATTTAGAAATTTACAAAAAAAAACCCCGAAGGAGAAATTTCCAAAGATACCGTAAACTATTTCTGTGATAACTGGACACGGGAAGTATAATATGTAATATATTAATATTTTTATATATTAATATTGTAATATTACAATATCTACCTTTCTTGTCCATAGTTTTCCTAATAGTGTCCAAAGTTAGCACCCCCCAGGCTAATTCAAAACTATTTTGTCCAATGTTTGACTTACTCACTTCATTTCTTAAAATAATTATTGTTTTAAAAATTTACAAATTTAAATACCAAAAACCAGAATATATTAAAAATGAACATTCATTATTTGTATTTCAAATCGTTTTAAAATGGTCTACTCTCAATTTGTGTTTTTAAATCGAATTTTACAAAAAGTGTCCTTTCTTACCCTCACTCACCATAGTATAAATTAAATATATTTATCTTGCTTTAAATAGAATTAATTCAATTAATTAGTAAATAATTTTTATGGGTTTGTCAATTAGGGGGCTCCACTTGTCTTGAAGGTTAATTTTTATTTTATAGAAAAGTAACATTCGTTCAGAGTGTTGGGTAAAAAATAAATTTATTTTATTACTGGAATATTTTATTCAATGAAAAATCGTTATTTACTTAAAGTTCAAGTTCAAGTTTTTTTATTACTGCCAATCTAGAGTATTTACAATATACTGGGATTCAAGGGCCAAGCGACGTATAGACCTTTTGATTTAAAATAACAATCTTCGTATAATTATGATTTGGAAAGGAAAAATACTTACTTGTAAAAATAGTTATTTTACTCATTATAAATATTTTTGCACTGGTAAATTAATGACAGGGGTTTTCTGTTGCTACTTTATCGTTATGATAGGTTTATAACATTAACGTAAATTTGCGGAAATCTTAGTTAAAATGTTACAAAGCTCTTACTTCAATATTTATCAATATACTTAGTCATGAACTTTACGCTTTTCGACCCTTTGGTTAATATGATTAAATATTAATTTGCAATCTAATTTAATTATAAAAACAACTATTAGATGAATAAATGTTAGTTGGACACCAAAGCCAAAAATTGTCGTAAATTAAAATTTTTAGGATGGTAAAATTATTTGACATATCTATAAAATCGATTTCCGGAAGTTCCCCGTCAAAACGACTGCCTTCGCAGTTCTTGCACGTTTTGGTTGTCTTTTAAATTGAAATATTTATTAATATAATATTAACTCGTGCAATTCCACAATACACTAGTTAAACATGGACTTAAGCGACTTTGAATTAAATTCCAAAATAAAAAATGCGTAAACCCACATATTATAATATTCTAAATACAAGTGGCTATCTTTAGAAATTTATAATTTGCAAGTAATAATCCAGGCACATTGTTTTAGTGTCTCTTAGGTATGGTGTCATCCGACTTAGATGAGCCAACGCTTCTACATATAAATGTTTGTAATTTTTTGGACGCAATGTAACAAAACCGGTGTTTTTGGCGGACAATGGCAAAAATAGTGAAAATAGCTCAATCCGGGCCCCGGGGTACTCCAACAGGAAAGGGAAAACTACCTTACTGTATTTTTTTAAAAATACGTTATGATTTATGAATGGCCTATTTATTTATTTAATCCCCGGATTATAGTGTAATGTATAAACCTACAACAAATTTAATTAAGCAAAGTTATTCAAATTACGCTAAGATAATATTTTAGAATTTTCATTTTATACCTCTACTGTTATTATATCATTTTAGATAGACGATGACCTAAAAAAGGTAAACAGCTTGATTTTATTCGGAAGCGACTAATCATTGCAATTGGGACTAATAGAGAACAAACAAAATTTAGCACCAGTTAATTAAATGAAAAATTAAGGCTCGCTTTCTTTATCAGCGCAACAAACCACTTGGATAAAATTTCAAGAATAATGCATAGTTTAAAATAGTATTAAAAGTAAAATATCTTATTTCTTTTCGAGGTGCTAAATGACAAGCTATATATCTAATAGGCTGCAAATGAACTTGCTTTGTTATTACATCGGTTTATGTATAGTTTACCAATCGAAAGTTGCAGTACACTATTTTCATAATTGTTTCATGATTTTTGTTTAATAACTCTTTAAAATGAGTTAAATACATGTTTATTTAAATATCTTATTTTAACGGTCTTTTATCAGCTTACAAAAAGTTGCGTTGTTGTCTCCTGCAGGATTTTAACAAAAGTTCCTATGCAGTTGAATTACAGCCTAGGCAAAATGATTTTACTGGATAACTCACTTCATAATTGAGAAAAAATTTAACGTGTTATAATCATTTAGTAATATTTTGTGAGCGCTTTTTTTAAAATAAGGTTATATTTGGTTATAGTAATATAAATTAATATTTTAATTTCAATACTGAAGTCGGTTGCTTGACAATTAATATTTGGTTGCAACAAAATTTTTGAATAATTAAAATTGGAAACCATAGCATCGTTAAGTCGCTCTTTTTCGAATACACAAATGAATATACTCACAAGTTGTCCTTCTTTTCATTTTAAGGCTTGCTCAAAGTGGAAACAGGTATTACAATACTTGAAAATTTCACGGTATTTATAAAAATATTAATATTTTATTTTAATACAGTTTAGGACAACGTTTTATAAGACACATAAGGTAAGTTTTTTCGGTGCTTTAGAGTCATAGAACAATACCTACAACATAAATATTATACTATCATACGTACTCAAAATGCTTTTCTTCGTTTCTTAATAAATGCGTTTTACAGCAAAAATTGGACAATTTAAAAATCCTTTAGGCTATGAGGACCAAAGCGTCAGACATTCAGGCAAATTAAGTTGAATAACATAGATTTCAATTTTAGGCCTAATTTTTGATACATCAGTAAATGTTTTATGAAACATATAATTAAAACGAAGCTAATAACGTACAGCTTTTTAAGGAATATTAATCGATTCATTTTAAAAATTTAAACATATTTTTTTCATTTTTTTTTTTTTAATTTTGAAATGTGAATGCCCTTTAGTTTTATTTGATAAATTGGCATTCACAGTTTTAGTCAGACTATGATTGTATTGATCAACCAGCCTTTTATAAATATAAGGTCGAAATAAACCGAGGGGTAAGACAGCCTCAGATAATCTGTACACCGAGTTCGTGCATTTAGCACTGTTAAAGGTATATATTTTCAAGAGTTCGCGAGTTCCATTTAGCACTGTCAAAGGTACGGCAGTGTACACTGAGTCCACAGAGTGTCTTACCCCTCGAAATAAACAAGGATTCAGAAAAGTTTCAACAATGATGAAGCCGAAGAGCTAACCACTTCCTCAAATAATGTACACCGATAACAGCGAGTACAGCCTTTGGTAGTGCTAAATTTGTAATCGATTACGTTATCACTTTAGTACAGTCAAAGCTATGGCCTTTTACACCGATTACGGATAGTGGTTAGCCCCTCGGATAAAGCTAACGACTTAAATATTTAAGAAAAAAATTAAATATGTAAGGTATTATTTAATCAGTATCTTTAATATAACAAACGTGTTTTTATTTTTTGCGTATTTAAACCAGCTTTATGGAATAAGAGTGACTGTAAATTCCAAAGATTCGTAATAAAAAATAGAAACATTTCTTAAGATAAAATATTTTGCAGTAATATTTTCATCAATAAATAAAAATTAAATATTTTCCATCTCCAATTCATTAACATTCAAAAATAAACTTTTACGGTAAAACCAAATTTTTAAATTAACTTCTCTGTAAATGTTAATCAAATTAATTTAAAAACTATGGCAAGATATACGTTAATATTTAATTTTTTTATAGGAAATAATATGTTACACACAACTTTCAAAAATGTACACTGGATTTAACGGGTATTGAAATTTACGCGTTTAGTGGTAAAGATTTGTACGGCTGAATTATTGACGTTAATAAAGAAAACAGAATAGCTTCTTGATTTTATTTAATAAAACTGAAAAATTAACGACTGGTGGTTTATACTTAACTTCTTTATACGAAATCTTCTATTTAATAAAAGTCAGATAACGTTTCATTGAAGATTAAAAGAAGAGCTTTAAAGTCCCAAATAAAAATATTATTTTTTCTACTTTTAGGGCCAACTTAAAAGATTGAACTTGATTCATTGAAATCAAATAAATAATACCCTTACTAAACGGCTTCAAGAGTGGAATGTAGACGATCCAAACCAACGAATCGATTATTGTAAATATGTTTATACAAAACTTAAAAATAATTCTTTATTCAGAAATATTTGGTTTAGTGTCGTTGCTGTGATATTTAAAATTAACACACTTACTTAGACACAAAAAACTAAATGTGTAGTCTGTTATTATGGAAAACCCCATCGTGGGACCCATTTTTATACGAGTGTCTCAATCCCGATCCTGTACGCATCTCTGACTCGCTGATTTCCTCGTCTGCTTTCGTGTCGTCGTCTGTTTAATGCATTTTAGTCTCCGTCGCGTTTATCGAAGATTTTAATTTAATTTATCGACGATGGATAAAAATTATTGTTGTGGGCCTTGTTCTAAAGTATTTCATACTAGATCGTCTTTAACCAGTCATTTGAAAAGAGATCATGCCTCAATAATTTCTAACAGTATAGGAAGGACTTATAAAAATTATATGTAAAGAATCATGTCTTAAAAATATAGCATTTTCCACTGTTAGCGGACTTCTTCAATTTCAAATTTATATTGTAGCTAAATTTCTATTTCAGGGGTGAAAATTTCTAGAAAATAAAGTCAGTAAACTGTGACAGTGTAGGGAATTCATATGATATTTACAGATATTATGAAAATATTATATAATTTTTAATATATTGCATTTCCACTATTAGCGACCTAGTCAATTTCAAAAAAAAATTAGGAAAGTTTAAAATTCAGGGTTGTACATTTTGTAAAATAGATTAGTAAACTATGACAGTTAAAGAGTAAAAAATTAAAATTTACAGATATTTTAACTTCATTAGCATAGTTTTATATATTACATCTACACTAGCCAATTAGTGCCTTCATCAATTTCATACCTAAATTTAGCAAATATTTTTTAGAGTTGTAAATTTTATTGACACGAACTTAGTAAAGTCAAAAACTATCACATTTGGTAAAGTTAGTAAACATCAGATTTGGTTGAGCCTTTGATACTAAAATTTCAAACCTGAATTTAGCTAATATTTTTTAGAGTTGTAAATTTTATTGACATGAACTTAGTAAAGTCAAAAATTATCACATTTGATACTATATTAAACAGAAAATAAAGTTGAATATGCACGAGAAAATTTTAATGGTGTTTAAGATATTAACACGTCAAGTTCTTATACATTCAAGATAAAAACGTGTTTTTAAAAAATCGTTTATATAACCACAAAAAGCAGACGACGCCACGAAAGCAGACGAGAAAAACAGCGCATCAGTTCATGTCCATAAAATTTACAACTCTAAAAAATATTTTATCTTTTCAAATGACTGGTTAAAGACGATCTAGTATGAAATACTTTAGAACAAAACCCGCAACAATAATTTTTATCCATCGTCGATAAATTAAATTAAAATCTTCGATAAACGCGACGGAGACTAAAATGCATATTCGTTAAACAGACGACGCCACGAAAGCAGACGAGAAAATCAGCGAATCAGAGATGCGTACAGTATCGCGATTGAGACACTCGTAAAAATTCTACTTCAAATCGGAAACGTTTTCCCTCGACGATGTTGCCATCTATCTCAAGCGGTGGAAAACTTTAAAGCTTTACAGCAAAACAAACGAATACTTTTCATATTTGTGGATTTAGTTACGTTGATTTTACTTTCAGGTGACCTTGTTTCGGGCAAAATCAACTTAAAATTTTAACCGGAGAATTAGTCTTAGCCCTTACAAAAAATTTCTATAAGGTATTTTATAGAGTTGATCTATAAAAATTTCATAGAGTAGTCTTAAGCTATTTCTATAAAATGTTTATGGAATGTGGCTATAGAATGTTTGTGGAAAATGGGTCATTTTTCTAAAATGTTTTTTTAGAATTTCTTTAGAAACTTACTTATGATTTTAAAGATCAAAGTAAGTTATTTCTATAAACATTTTAAGGGTTTTCTATAAACCCTTTTAAAGGTTTTCTATAAACATTTTAAGGGTTTTTTAGTTTTATATTAGTGGCTTCTATAAGAATTTTAAAGAATACTTCTTTTTAAAAAGTGGAGTTTCTATTAAGATACTAAATGGTTTCTTAAGAAGCATCGTAATACTTTAAATACATTAGCTATAAAGAAGTTCAGGTCAAAATTATACTTAAATATATAATTAAAATACAATCATTTCTCAAATTATTGTTTTAATGTCCTTAAGCGAGAATGATAACAAATTTAGTCGTCTTTAAACAAGAATTATGACGAAATTAATCGTCGTTAAACGAGAATGATGACATGTGTTTAGCGTTACACTCCTTAATTTTGTTTGATAGAGTTTCCATTACTCCTCTTCTCGTTGCTGAGGGGTATCTTTTCATAGTGTATCCTAAATAAAAAGTTAATTTTAAAGAATCTCAAAATAAGTAGTGTACAGTAAGTTTAGTCTAACTGTGACCAAGCAGGTATCAACACCCAAGTTGCTAACGTTCACGCAAAACCCAAACAAAAATGTTAAATGCATACCAATAATTGCATCTGTTTTGATACGATCTAGCGCAGGCTTTGGTGATTTCGCTTTATGAGCGTTACTCGATCGGCCAGTAAGTGATTTTCCAATTAGTTCCTCCATTGTAAACAAGTGTGTTAGGAGTGATCTAGCTAGCACAGTTGGTCCAGTTGATGTTCTTAGCATCATACCTAAAACACTTCGATCTACATTTACAAGATGTCCAATGGAAACCATAGCCTATAAAAAATTTACTAAATTTAATTAAAAATTAAATTTAAGAAACAAAATATCTTACATTTTGACCTTCATCTGTTAATGCATTTGAAGTTTTAGAGTGAGATGGTCGTCCAATTTGTGTCACATGCATGTTGCTCTCATCCAAACAACTGGACCTTCCTAAGGCAGAAACTGATTCAAAATTACTGTGTTGTCTGATTGAATCAATGCAAGATCTCAATTCTGATAGCAGAGACTTAAACTCTATATTAAAAACAAAATTAAAAATACATTTTAAGGTTTCGGTAAATTTTCATAGTTACCTTTGTGATCAGAAATTTCTTCTAAATTCTTATAATTTTCTCTCTTTAACAACCTGTATTTGGTTTTCAACTCCTTATATTTGTCGCATTTGCACGGATTTGATCTGGAATTTGTGGCCTCAGTTTCTATTTCCTGCATCAAAGTGGCTTGTTGGTTTTCTCTTAACTGTTTCTTCTACAAAATTTCGAACCAACTTAATATTTCCAATTTTAAAACGTTATTTTGATATACCAATTACCTCATTTTTGTTGCTAGCTGAATCGTGACACTCCTCGTCGGGTATGCCAAGCCTACTTAAATTGTTACTTGAGATTTCAGTTCTTTTTATTTCCATTTCAGCCTGTTTTCCTAAAATTAAAATTAATTAAGTAAATGCAACCAAATTTTAGAGAGGTGATTAACCTTATATTAAAATGTATTTTAATTTGATTCAATATAATACCCTGCATTCTGAACCACTTCAAAATTTGCTGAATTACATATAAACATAAACAATAAATTTTCTATGATTTCATAAATTAAATTATTATAAATCCTTGCAGTTTGAATCACCTTTAAATACTAATTTGGACTTAAAGCATAAGAACCATTAAGTTTCCTCTAGCTTTAACATTGCTTAAAAAACTTGCCAAAGACAAGCAACTTAAAAAATCCAAATGTGATTAAGCCCTTCTAAATAAGTGTTTAATAATATTAATTAAATCATAAATTTATATTCTGATACATTGATCTTAATGTGAAGCAGTAAAAAACTATTGTTTTCTCTAACATAAGATTAGAGGATGTAAAAGTTATTATGGCCAACTTACCATAAGCAAGCAAAGTGCCAGCAGCTGCAGGTTCTCCATTTTTCCAGTGAAAATCTAATTCTTTTCCAATGAATTTTTCTGGGTCTTTAGAGATTTTTTTTTTCAAATCAGAATTATGTTTTAGACTTTCTTCTAGGCTTAAAACATCCCACATATCAGAATCGCTCCATTTCAATACAAAGAAAAGCCTCCTCCCGGACCCTTTAGACATTTTGCCTAGTTAAGATAATTAAATCTGATATTAAAAACGTATATTTAAGAATTAAAAATTATAAAATAACTTGCGAATACAATTTAGCTTACCAAATTAAATGATCGAAAACGGTCTTAGGAATTGCCTTGAATTTAAAAATAGAATGCGTTTAAAAAGCTCGGAGCACTGGGCACCGACGACGAAAGTAAAATGGCCAGATCACAAAGAGACGGTTGACCAACATACACTAGAGATTTATATATCCCCCGTACCGCACACCGGGGACGGTTGACCAACAATAAAAATTCCTATTCAACAGCGTGGGCGCGCGGCAACAGGTAGCTCAGCTGCAGCAGCTGTAAAAACGTCCCGAGCGCGAGGCTGCCAGCTACTAAAACACCACTCGAGTAGGAACTAGGAAGAGCACCAAGGTTCGTAGAGAAAAATACACAACGTACGCCTTTTGAAATTAAATATTGTTTTTACAAATTTTATGTTAAAAAATTAATATTTTTCACCGTTTAAATTTAGAATAAAAAATAATTAACCTAATTTGAATTCGGTATTAAACAACAAAATAATTTCTGACGTTGTTAATAATAATAGCGCTGCCTTCATCCACGCGAGCTGGCCGTCAGCTCCCTAGACTAACTATTACTGTTAAGTGTTAACCCCAGCAAGTTTATTTTACTATCTCCTTTGTTTTCAACTGATATGTGGTAAAGTATTAACTCGTGTTATCAGGGCACAATAAGTGTAAACTTTCGAGTATCTGTATTATTATTATTATTATTATTTTATGGTACATCTGGCAGCGCTGCTTATGTCCTGTACCTCCAGCTGATCGAACCCATGTGCTTTTTTTAAGCAGACGTCGTTAATTTCGCTGCAGTTGTTCAGTGATATTAGACGAAATAGTTTTGAATTCGAAATGGGAAAATGTGCCAACGCAAAGAAAGGATTATGGAAACTTGCAAATTACAATGGTGTCTTAAAAATACCAAGAAAGACAGAATATAGAATTAGAAATGCCAAAAACAAAAGATGTCATAACTTCAGCTTTGAACCTGATCCTAATGTTCAAAATGAACATTCCAGTCCATCTGCATCTTACCTAGCAACAAATAATAATCCCATAAATAGAATGTCGCCATGTACAAGTATATTTTCAAGTTCAACATCTTCATTAAATTCTATCGAAGGTATAAAACACTATAATAACAACTTACCATTATCATTTTTAATACCACTTGATTTTACTAATAGGTATTATAAACGAATTGCCAAATGAGCATAGTTCTTGCGAACCAACTTTATCCCGCTCAACTTCTGCCACTTCTATTTCATTATTAATGAATAACGAAGAAGTCCAGCAAAATGAATTTGAGGGTCAAACTAATAATTGTGGTCCTGATGAAAATTATGAAACTAATAATGTAAGTCTATAGTCTACGGTTTTAGTCTACCATGATAGGGGCATTGTAGAATAAAATGGGTAAGATTTTTTATTAATATATAAGAATTTAATATTCGTAGGATGGATCAAGCACCAATCCTTCCAATACAGTTGATGGAGATGCGTTAGTTGATGATGACGATGGTATTACGGATACACTAGTAAGTAAAGTGTATTGTATTAAGTAGCTATAGTAGAATGGCAGTAAGACGTTATCACCCATGCTTTTTCCTATAGATAAAAAAGCGCGATTTATTATAAAATTGTTAATGGTCATGGCTATAACTACTTGTCGTTTTGTGAAAAGACAACTAGTAAAACATAACATAGGTCTATTAAATAACAAATTTGGAGATCTTGGCTCAATAAACTAAAAATAGAAAATGAAATAAAACAGGTATAATACATCAAATTACATGTAATACCAATTACATTGAAATACAAAACCGAGATAGGGGCCTGGAAAATCATCTGAATTAAAATTATAATTATATAATGGGGGGAGGTGCAAAATATTAGCCAGAGAGGAAACATTTATTTATTATTAAGAATATATTTGAGCTTTAGCAACAATAATGAGTGATTAAAGTTAATTATAAACCTGAATATTTTAGTTTTTTACTAAGCAAATAATTATATTTTAGGAAGAAGAACTGTACGCTGGTTCAACTTTAACGTTGAAACAAAGTCTGTTATTGACTATGGCACATGTCATTCGATACCAAGAAAGCAAGGAAGCCACAGCTTCACTACTAAAGCTTCTAATGTTTCATATGCCATGCAATACACAATTACCGCAATCGTTATATCTGTTTTATAGATATTTTGAACACGCTAAGTCTCAGTACCGTTTTCATATGTATTGTGCTAAATGTAGTGGTTATATTGGTATAACAGAGAAACAATGCCCATTTTGCCAATGTCTGGTGTCTTATGAGAGGGCTCTTGAAAAGGGCAATTATTTTCTGGTTTTTGAAATTGAAGACCAAATTAAAGCTCTGTTAGAGAAAGAAGAAGCTATGAAAGAAATAAATGGAAAGCCACAATCTAAATTGCATGGATTGAAAGATGGAAATTGCTACAAATGTCTACCAATAGGAAAAGATGATCTCTCAGTTACGTGGAATACAGATGGGGTACCGGTATTTCATTCATCAGACTTCAGTATCTGGCCATTACTTTATGTAGTTAATGAGCTTAAAATTTCCGGGCAAAAAGCTGGCGTTCAGTTGGGAGCTTTGTGGTTTGGAACTGGTAAACCAGATATGAATTGTTTTTTAAAACCTTTCATTGACCAAATCAATAAACTGTCGTCAGAGGGTTTCCAATACAGTCACTCAGGCCGAGAGAAAAATGTTAAAGTATTTCCAGGACCACTAACGTGCGATTCAGTGGCACGTTGTAAATTGCAATGCATAAATCAGTTTAACGGAGCGAATGGGTGTAATTGGTGTCTAAATGAAGGGAGAACAGTCTTGAGAGGTGAAGGTCATACCAGAATTTATGAAGCTGGAGAATTTCCAAAACGAGACGTAGCTCAGATGAAACAAGATGCCAGAACCGCTCTGCAACATAAAAAGCCGGTCAATGGAGTTCAGGGATTTTCAATTTTGTTTCTTCTTAACTATTTTGATATAGTAAATGGATTTGTAGTTGACTATATGCACTCTGTGTGCCAAGGTGTGGTTAAAGCAACCTCTTGTATGTGGTTCGACTCGTCTAGTCATCAACATGAATATTATCTTGGAAGGAAAATTGGTGAAATAGACAGTCTATTGTTATCACTAAAACCTACAGATGAGGTCACGAGAACACCGAGAACATTGAAAGATAGAAAACAATGGAAGGCCAATGAATGGCGTTCGTGGTTATTATTTTATTCACCAGTAATTTTAAAGAAATATCTTCCTGGAAGGTTTTATAATCACTGGTTATATTTAGTATTGGGTGTAAAAATTTTGCTTTCAACTAAAGTGCCACCGGAAATGATTTTAGAAGCTGTTAATTATTTGAAATTATTTGTAGAAAATTATTCTTTATTATATGGTAATGATACCATGTCTTACAATGTACATTTGCTTCTTCATTTGCCAGAAACTGTAACAAATTGGGGACCTTTATGGGCCACATCGTGTTTTCAATTTGAAAACATGAATGGTAAACTTATGAAATTGTTTAATGGAACTCAGAAAGTACCGCACCAAATAGCGGAAAAATTTTCAATTTTGAGTAAAATCTCCGGAATTTCGGATAAAGCGTTTTCAGATTCTGCGTCAGATATTCAAGATTATTTTTTTGATTTACTTAGGGGATACCCTTTGCTAAAGCGTATTAGTAGATTAAATGATTCAAGTTTTTTGCATGGGTTACCAAAACATTGTTCTTTAACTCACGCTGAAAAATTAGCCATTCAACCATATATTAATGTAGATAACTCTGCACTTTTATATTCAGTTTATGAATTTCAAAAACTAACGACTTCTGGACAAACTATTTGCGCGCATGAAGTAGCAAAAAGGTGTAACACAGGCATCAAAACAAAAGACGGTTCCTTTGGAATAATTCAAGGTTTATATTTGTTAAAAGATAACATTTGCCAATGTGTTACAATCAGTTGCCTTTGTATTTGTAGTTATTTTGCTATTGTGAAAGAGTTAAGAGAATACCATCAATCGCAAATAAAAAATCAAATAGCTTCTAAATGCAAACTTACAGGAAAAATTGTAGCTTACCCAATTTCAGATATTGAAGAAAAAGTTTTAACTTTTGGCACTAATAATCCACATTTTAATGATTATATATATGTAATTAAAATGCCAAACATTTTTGAAAGTGATTAGAATTGATGTTTAGCGAGGTAGAAAAAGTATTGAATAAAAGTATTTTACACACTTTAATATCGTTAAGTATTCCCCCCCCCTAAACCAAACAATTCGATTTCTAAAGAGTTTTAATTGTGAGGTTAAAAGAAACTTCGTTTTATTTATCATCTTTTATTAAATATGCAAATATAACGAATTTTCTTTTAACATCATAACGTATATTGCATTGGCGTTGCGTGCATTATTATTTTCCTAGTTGAACCCTACATCTAAGCCGCCCGGGGCCATGGCCCCCTTTGCACCCACTCCTCTACGCCACTGGCATATTGCACTTATAAATCACCTAAGCCTTAAAGAGTTTTAATAGAAATTATTTTAAATAGATTCTAAAGAATGGTTTGTAGAATTGATTCTTGGTTTTCCTATGATTTTCGCTATAGAAAACTCTATAGGTTATAGAACCCCTTTTGCACTCTATCACTCTCTATACGATTTTATAGAGGTTTTAAAGAATATTTTTTTACGGGAGCAAACTAAACGATTGTTGAAGTTACAGTGATTATTTAGACAAAGTAAATTAATATTATAAGATTATTTCAAAACGCAAAAAGACGATTCAGCTGCCCAGCTATAAAAAAAATAGGAAAACACTCTATACCGGAAGCGGTTAGAGAAGACCTCGACCACGTGACTCAGTGATTGGATCGTACGATAAAGTATCAGATGCTTGAGCTGGTCACATGATTTTCGCCGGGTGAAGGTTATTTTTTACGTAATTAAACTCAATTAGAGACGTTTTTTGAAAGACACGTTTATTTTTTATGACATAACTGATACAAACCTATTTATAAAGAAATGTATAAAAGGTAGAACTTTTCTTTAACCATCATATTTATTTACCAATTTTCTCAATGCTAGATCTAGATACCCCAGCAGTAATTTTTTATCCATTTGCCACTTTTCCTACTAGGCACTTTCACCAAGTCAATAGCTTATCACTCTAAGCATATTACGCCATTTTCCACGTTCTACATCAATCAAGGCACCATTAAACATCATTAGATCATTCACTCTAAGTAAATTAAATCTTTTTTCTACGTGATCTCACCATATCTTAACCGCAGGATGTCAAACAAAACTCCAGCTGGAAAATAATACAACTACTTATTCGAAGGGCTTTGGAAAATTAAAAATCTCATTTTCATAATGATCAAACCGTACCACCAAATTCGATTCGTCACCAAAGAATTCCATTCCATTTAAGGTCTTCTTGAATCTGACATTGTTGAACCTGAAACTAGCGCTACGACATAGTGGTCTCTGTTCGCATTAGAACCGAAGAACAACACTTCAGACATACTTACTTCTGTTTACATTCGTCTACGGAACCACGCTGTCATACAGTAACGGAAAACGCCTCCGAAAATCGAGGACTCCATTCTTGAAATTAATGGAATTACGGCACGGGTTTGGGACGTTTGGGTGCGGACAATGGGATTGTTATACTATGGTGTTGTGTTCTGAAAATAACATATTAATTACCCTCGCCAAATTGTGGGTACACTGGATTCAGAGTTGGTCGTATTGTTGAAGGCTACTAAAGTTGTCAGATTTTCACTTTGATAATAAAAAAATTAGAATTTTATTAATATTTTTTTAATAATTAACCCATCATTTTTAGAGTATCTGAGACGCTTTGGTAAAACGTGATTGGTAGTTAGCTAGAATGTCATCTTTATCCGGCTTGTCTCGCATGCTTAAATATTTAGAAAGATTTCTTGGATCCGTTACATCAAGAATTGATGGGTCTTTCATTTCACCCTTTTATTATTTAGATTGTCAATTTTAAAGCAAGTATAATGTCATGCCATTGAATGAAAATATCTTACTTTGTATTGAATCTTTTCTTCAAAGACTTGTTTCTACGTTTACCTTTTTGATTCGTACAATTTTCCAATAGCCCAGTTTTGGAATTTTTATACCAAAAGGTTTATACTTTGAGTTTCCATATTCGACACAAGATTCTTTCCGATCGGCGTGGCAGTTATAATCAACTGCAGCTATTGTTATCCGTGTACAATAACTTTCCCATCTGCCAGAGATGTCGGAAATAAAATATATTTTAGAATATATATGTATTATTTAGCTTACGTGTAAAAATATTTCTTGGAGGCATAGAAATTAATTAAACAGTTGAAACTTTCTATAAACCCGGTGTGCCTGTAAGAAATTATCAAATCAGTAAATACGTGAAATGATATCGGTATTTAACCAAAATTACCGAAATTTAACACAGAACTGTAAATTATCCTCAAAATATTTATTCTGAACTATATTTTCGAAGGATTTGTAAGCTGGGGAATTTTCATTTAGCCAATCTTTATTCCTTTTATCTTCTGGTAAAGGAATTTCATGATTACAGGCAATCCCACTCCAAAATCAGTTAACCACTCATGGTAGTTTGTTGACTGGATAAGATATACGTAGTCCTAGTTCAAATGTTTGTCGCTTGGATGGCGCTGCCTGTTTCAAAAATAGGAAAGTTAATTTTCTGGAATCCCTCCCTCTTTACACCACGTTTCTTGTCTCTAAATGAAATTAAAGAGAGTCCCTGAAAAATACTTCTAATGTAGTGTAAAGCCAAAGGGTAAGTGGGATTTTTCCCGATTCCCTGTGGATGACCGTGCTGGGCCAGCTACTCGTATTTTACCGCTGGCTAATTTGTGGAGGACGGGGTTCGGGATCTTACTTATTTACATTTACGATCTTTTGTGCTGTTGATAAATTTGGACGGTGTGTCGATATTTTAGTATAGTATCTACTAATAATTTTAAAATTTCCGATAATGGAAAGTAATTTTAACAATGAGAAATATGTATTTATACTGAAATATATTAATTTCCCTTTTATTTACACTCATAACCGGCATCATACTTATAGAAATTAATAAAAAGAGATATTATTTTAATATTTTCTACATTTTTATAGAAAGTTATTAAAAATTAAATCAACATTATTTGAAAGTTAATTTTCAAAAAACACCTTTGGGCTTGATTTTCTTTAATTTACACCATTGACCAAGTATAATGATAAACAAGTTGGCAAGCCACAATTTACCTCTCCTAGAAAGAATTGTTCCTAGTGGTTTTAATCTCTCGAGATGACCCTTAAAGATATATCTCCGCAATTCAGAGTTATTTAATAACAACGTAATCCTGGTTCTATCCCTCCTGGTATAAAATTTTAATAATAATAATTGAGACGAAACAACTGATTTTAATTTATTCAGAATATTATAAATAAAGTAGTTACAACAGCGAGTTAGACGTACTAAAGCAATGCACAGTTGAATTTAACCCTATTTACAGTACAAGTTTATCAGTAGAATATAATACGAAGCAAATTTTAATGAAAGAAATATCTACAGAGGGTATTTGTATTTTTCTCGCTTACGAAATAGTTGCCGCATCTTTAATGCTTATTTTATTTCCACACTCGCCCTTGGTGAAGATACCGTAGAATAGCTATATTCGACATCTGGTAGTGGACGACTCGTTGACTTCCTTTTGACGTTGTGACATACCGTCCAATTTCTAATATCATATAATGACTCGCACACCCAGAAAATCAATGAATGCATTAGGAATCGTAGATATCTAAATATCCACACCAATAAAAAATGTATTAACAAGGAGGGCAAAACTTACCATTCACAAAGCACAGAAAGCCACTTGACTAAACGTCAGCTCGTATATCAATAAATGACCCTAGACGGAAAAGTTAGGGCTCTTAATAAATAAAAACTAACGAACCCAATTGATGAACTGCATTAAACATCTTAATCAGTCGAGAAAGCGTTTAAAATAAATAACGAAGTAATGACGATCCAGTTAAAAACCAGACCAACGTAAGAGCACGATGTATCCAACTCGATATTTTCCTCATAAATGATCTATTACCCTTGAAAATTAATAAATAAATTACAAAAACTAACCATCTTATCTGCTGATTGCGCTAAAACAAGATTTGACCTTTAAATTTTCATACGTAAACAATTTAGACTTTAGCAAGTTCACAAAAATTAAAAAACAAAGTTCAATAGAAAATATCCACAGATATTGTATTTATCCGTTTAGTAAAAACACCTGCCTTATCATAATGGTTCCTTTACTTTAATATTTTATCGAAGGTTTTCTCTAAGGAAGTCAATGGCTCGGCGGTGAACTATCC
The DNA here is from genome assembly GCF_980474605.1 of Leiobunum rupestre. Lineage (NCBI taxonomy): Eukaryota > Metazoa > Arthropoda > Arachnida > Opiliones > Sclerosomatidae > Leiobunum > Leiobunum rupestre. The sequence continues at coordinate 1,836,020 of NC_143389.1, forward strand.
GCATGGGAACAATGCGACCTGTGTTCAATTCCTGATCACGATGAAATTTTACTTTAAATTACTTAAATATTTAATTAAATATAAGATTAATATGATGATAAAATACGCGAAAAAGTAGATAAGTCCATAATTAAAAGGGATAATATCTCTAAAACCTAAACAAATTTGAAGAAAATTAAAAACTTACTAATAACTCGTACCGATAGGTCTTAGAGCAACGCGAAACTCGGATCAAATAGATCTTCGAGTAATAAACTAAATTAAAAATAAATAAAATAGCCAGAAATTCCAACGGTAGACCGGTTTCGTTCTATTTGGAACTCGTCAGTACCGTGCGGGAAATCTGGCTGGCGACTATCAAATCGAAAAGAGAAACTAAGCCTAAACATTAAAAATTTCAAAACGCGTTGCATATAGCAACGGAAAGCCGAAAGGGGGGGAGTGTGGTTAAGAATAGTATATACGATAAGTTAAGTAAGAAGAAACCACCTATGGACTGTGAGAAGGATGATAAAATACGCGAAAAAGTAGATAAGTCCATAATTAAAAGGGATAATATCGCTAAAACCTAAACAAATTTGAAGAAAATTAAAAACTTACTAATAACTCGTACCGATAGGTCTTCGAGCAACGCGAAACTCGGATAAGATTAATATAATTTATAAATATTTAATTCAATATAAGATTAATATAATTTATAAATATTTAATTCAATATAAGATTAATTTAATTTATAAATATTTAATTCAATATAAGAATAATATAATTAATAAATATTTAATTGAATATAAGATTAATATAATTTATAAATATTTAAAATTATGTAGAATAAATTATAGTTCCTAACGTTATAACTTCGTAAAGGACATTCGCCAAAGCTGTTTTCGAGTTAATCTCTTGCACGCAGCAGACTGGGGTTCGATTCCCGGCCGGCGCCAATAAATCGCAAATTGATACTAAGAAGAATAAGATGAACAATTGGTGGAAACGCTGCAATTGGACGTCGAGATGTTGACATAACACTCAGCACTCGGTCCATCGCAAAAGTCAATCAGAAGAAGTTGAAGAGCAAACGCCCGTACAATCACGACAGACACAATCACAACAGACTCAACACTCACAACCGTCATAACACAAACTCAACTTTTACACCCTACAAATAAACATTACAATAACGAAATATCCAATCAAGCTGAGTTATAACTGTTGCGACGGTGAACTTTAACGAAAAAAAACAACCAAACCAAATCTAAAATTAATCCGTTAACTCTCACCGTCGCACGGTGGTTTGCCGACCGTTCCCTAATTCCTAGCAACTGCGAACGCAGAGATTTCGAGAAACTGCGTACCTTTGCACGGACACACAGACAGACAACTTGATTGTATAACCCTCTCCTCGGAGTAGCAGATTAAAATTAAAAACATTTATACTTACTTATAACTTTTAGGCTACCAGAAAAATATTGGAACTTACCTTAACTTGTTTTGATAAAACGAAACCACGTGATCAATACATTTTTTAGATACCTTTTTTTGGGTGACCCTAAAAAGGGCCGTTTTTACACACAATTCTAAGATATTTTGAATATTAGTTTCACGTACAGTGTAGCCGATTCCGATGCCGTTGTGTTGCGCATATCTCTTCAACAGTTTGGTCTAGAAAAGTGATATCTCGTTCGAATGTTCATACCTTAGCATCCATAGCTTTTCATAATTTTTTTAAATCGGAGCCCGAGAAGTTGGGCAAATGCCCAATTTACTATTTTCGGGGTTTCGCTGTGTGTGTGTGGTAGATATTTTATTTAAAATTAAGTCCAATAACGAAAAAATATTTTTGGTTAAGTTAGGATTCAGCGGATCTACAGCTTCGGTTATATCAGTAAATATTAAATTTAAGTATAGTTGCCAGGGTAATTTATGGGACCCCAATTCTCGTGGTTTATATTTTCTCCTGAAAGTCTATATAACGTTCCTTAATTTAAGTCCGATTTTCATGAAACCCGGCTCGATGACTTAGGCCTAGGGTGTGCCTTAGCTGATTATTATTATTATTAACTAATATTTTTGAAAAGCTGTGGTTTCCATGTAACCTAGAGTTGCAATTACCTTGCTTAATTTCAATTCGAAGATTTTTGGGCAGCGTATACGGTCCTCCGCAACATACAAAATTCTAAATCTGCGTGCTCTATACGCCAGTTTCCCTCTCGCATTTTTCAAGGCCGTTCGTGCCGCGCTTTCAACGTATGACCAGAAGTAAAAATAATTCCGACACTCGTCATTTGCGCAGAAGTCACAAATAAGTGTGACACTCAACGTGTGACCAGAACTAACAAATACGTGTGACTAGAAGTAACCAATAAGAGTGACACTCAACGTGTGACCAGAACTAACAAATAAGTGTGACCAGAAGTAACCAATAAGAGTGACACTCAACGTGTGACCATAAGTAACAGAATTAACAGATAAGTGTGATCGCAGAAGTAAAAAATAAGTGTACGTGAAAATAAGTATGACCGTGGATCTATATTGGTTATGTCACCGGCGTTGCAGGTACAGTGAATAGCACAAACACACTTAACACATTAGGATAATTGTGTGTATTCTGACCGTCGTAGCACTTGTTATTTTTATTTCTGTGAATGGATCGACACTATATGTTCATTTTAGAAGCTGGGTGCGCAATCTGTAAATTCGAAAACGTGTTGTCAAATAACGTCAGTCTATTTTAGTTATTATTAAGCTTAATTTAAATAGCTGTACCTCTTCACGCTTTCTCTTTGCTGATTTCGCTCCTTTGTCGGTCTGCGTGCGAATGTACTCTTCAACATACGAAACTTCGCGCAATTCCATATTCCTAGACAACCTAGGCTGCACTTATTCGGGAAGCAACGCTTCAATATAAAATCTTTCGAATTTTGGAAGGATACTTGCGCAGAATTCCACGTCGTACACTATTCTTTCGATATTGCAATCTTTCGGGCTCCACAGAACAAAGTCGCAATTTATCCGACCAGTGCACGATAGCTGAATCTGTATCTTAGGTATAAAAAAAGAATGTAGAAACTTTAAAAAATCGGTTATTGAAATACCTGATGATAATAGTCGGGCTTTCGTTTGAGTTGGAGCGATCTGTCAGCTTGCAGCGCTGAGCAAAACGAACTGCCCTTAGCAGTTGCTTAAGTTTCAAATGAGCTTTCTTTCGCTGTTTTTGGGCATTTTACTTCCAGTAGGCAGTCGTCTCCAACTAGGTCATCTAGAGAAGCTGCCAAGAATCCGTTCCTCTCAACAAAGAGTCTGGCCTCTTCAACAGGAACAAATCCTTTAGTTTTCGGTACTTTTCGATGGCGTTCTTTTCATTTTCTTTGCCCTACCACACAGCCGGATTATTTAGTGGACTTGGATAGATGATGCTTTTCACAAGCCGTACAAGAATAAACTTTTAATTTATATATCTTAGAAGAGAAAAGGTTTTTTAGATCAATTATGAGTTTATAAATGAATATTACTTACTCGTGGAATCAACGTAATATTATAGCCAAATCGTTGGTTTAATGAGATGAAGGAGTAATCGGTAAAGGCTGGACGTTACGACCGCTTCCGTCTTTCAAAAAAGGAGAACTGACTGTAGTGGTCGTTGAGTCGTTCATCATTTATGTCGGATTCATGATCACTTGAAGTCGTCCCGTTAACGGTAGCCGAGTTTGATATCCGAAAATGTGCTGCTCTCTTTCCCTTTTTCAATTTACGATTTGCAAGTTTACTGCTAAACTTTGCCATAAAAAAATTAAAATACAAAAGATACGCGAAAATATGTTCGAAACGACACTATTCGCGTTGCGGCTCGGACTGTTTCAAAAATGAAATGAATATCCCCACGGCGGGCGAAATCGTTGCTGTTAAGGTGTACATAGGAAAAAGTGTGACTCTGCGCGAGCCAATTCCCCTCCAAAAACTATATGCCCCACGTCATTTTCTTCGGTTCAAAAAGTTCATAGCACACGAGAAAGTGTGTATCTGGAATAATATAAAAAGACCCGCGGAATCGCCACTTGAAATTACTTATGACGAAAGAAAAGAGGGTGGAGGGTGAATAGTTGGGTACGGTAGAGTAGGGTAGATTATACGTATGAGAGCGAAAGCTTTCCACTCATTTGGCTTTCGAAATTATAAGCACGACGCTCTCCTCCCGTTTTAGGCCAAATAAAGGCTGCGTTCAGTAAAAGTAATCGGACCTGCAGCGGTATCTGAACCGTAGCATATCGTTTGCAGCGTTAAGTCAAAAGCTACTGAACGCTTTTCTGTACTCACGCAATCGGTTAAACGCCATTACTTTCCATAACGTTGTGTCGTCACGCTACAAATGAACCGGTTCCCCAGCACGTTGAAATGGTTTCAATCAGGTGAGCAGCGTAACGTGACTAACGTCATACCGGACGTCTAAAAGATCGTACAGTAAAAAAACCGGTTTCTAAATCTTAAACCGTTGAATTTGTTGCAAGTTACTGAACGAACCCAACTATTTTACTATCTCGTCACAAAAAGTGTTCTTTACAATGAGACGCCAATAAAAGCAACACGAGTTTGGAGTCGCGCCCCGCATTATGCCGTTCAATTCAAACCATTTTCTTTCTACCCTTGGCCCCCCGCTAAGTTTGTTCGTTTCGCCATCTATACGAATATTCGTGGACTTCGATTACAATGGAATTCTGAAAATATAACGCAAAAGAATTGAATTCATAGATGACTTAATAACTAATTGTCCTAAAATTATTATAAATGCACCAAAAATAGACCTTTGTAAACTATAGTTATGTACCGAGACTTAATTTTCAAATTAGGTGTTCAGATCAATTACAAATTGAAAAATAAAATAGGCTAAGTTGAATAAAATTCGATAAATAGAAAAATTCTGATTTGTTTTAAAAATTGTTTCGTTATACCTATAGAGTACTACCAAATACACATTTTGGGATCGTTTAAAATATAATTCACTTGCTGTTGAGAAGTTATACGTGAATTCGTGACAAAATTAGGACTTTTTAGTTTAATTATATTGATGAAACTACAAATTAAAATAAGGATCGAATTGCTCCATTTTTAAGAATATATTTCAAAGTTAATGTGGTTAAAATACCAAAGCAGACGATTTATATTTTATATTAAATTAATTTACTTGAAAATACGAAAAATATAAATTTCTATGTATATCTTAAACTTAAGACAACTTTTGAAACTTGCCTAGTAGTCCAGTAGCCTTATACTTCAGACCTTGCGTAAAATCCGGTAGTTCTGATTTTTTGCTGACTTGTTTATGATATTGGCCCAATGAATAATCCAAGTTTGAGACCTCGAGCGCTGAACGCAACCTTTTCATAAATCGAAAAAAACCACCAAATTTTAGCCCAAATGACTAGTTTGTTGATAAAACCTTCACAGTACTTTTTTAAAGTAGAGTAAACCTTCTACAATATGAGACTAGAATTGTCTCTGTAAACGCAATAGTTGCCGAGATAAAGCCTTTCAAAATGTATAATTGTTATCAAACTTCGCAATTTTTAGCAATATTTTGTCGTTTTGAATTAATTTTGACCCTGTTTCTTTGGAACCCCCCCCCCCATCATATTCTAGTTGATTTTGATATTGGGAGAGTACAATGTCAGTCATACCACGTCCTCGGGTGAGCCCTCCATAGCTTTTCATAGACCTCATCAGTACTTGCTCAATCGTCATATCTGACCATATACCCGACCAATATTTGTTAGTGCGCCGGATGGCGAAGTATCCCTTTCTTAAGAAATTATCGTAAGCAAGAGGGGCCATTTTCCCTTCCAATTCCCGCGTGGAAGAATTGGAGCATTTTCTGGATGGTGGCCAAATGCAAATCCCAATCGCCTGTCCGTTCTGCTTGGATGAATTGCTTCACCAGTGTCACCATTCGAAAATAAAGAACCCAGAGCTTCGCGATTGGTCCATTGCTTTCAAGCTTGTAAAGGGCATCTGTGAATTTCGTCGTAATTGCTTGAAACTGCTCATTTTCGTGCGCTGTCAGAATTGTAGATCTGTCAGAGTTTGAGAGAATGTCTTCAATAATACTGTTGTCCTCTACAGTCAAGTGACTTGTTAGTAGTAAAGGACGGTTACTTACGTATAGGACAATTGAAATAAAAATAATCAACACCACTTTATTTACGTAATAAGAGTTTTAATGAAGAATTAAAAACACGACTAGTTTCACACTCTGTACATAGGCATCATCAGGTCTAAAAATGAACCACGGCGAATATCTCAAAATTTGTTTTAGGTAAGATTTTGAAATTTTCAAGTCGTATACAAAATGTGAGGGGAAACCAAATGCGAAAATGTCGATGACCTTGAACCATGTCTTCAAGGTCATCCAAAAACTAAATCGAGAACGCTAAGTGTTACTATGTTGGTTCCAAATACAGAAGTGTTCCTCGTGAAGTTTAAAGTACAAATAGCTTTGAACTGATCGGATTTGACCAATAGGAAGCCTAGAAATTCTAGATGAAAAACAAGAAGTTCGTTAAGTGGATAATGTGTCGAAAGCGAGGTTCGGGAGCTGATAATTCTAAAGATACTGGTGTCAGAGTACTGACATTTGCTACACATCCTCATCAGGATTAAGGGGTTTTAGTTTAAAAATTTCAATGACCTTGAACTATGTCTTCAAGGTCCTCCAAAAACTAACGCGAGAACCGTAAGTGTTAGAAAGTTGGTTCCAATTAGAAACGTGTTTCACGTCACAATGTAGGTCTAATTAGCTTTGATACGATCGAATTTAACCAATAGGAAGTCGAGGGACTGTTTTTAAAAATCACAAAGCTCGTTAAAATGAAAATTGAAAGAAAACGCATATAACTCGAAACCAATTCGTTTTACATCGAAATTTGCTAGACAAACTCATTATGGTGGGGGTTTTTCAAGTTTGTGAAATTGGATGACCTTGAAGACGTGTCTAGCAAATTTCGATGTAACACGAATCGGTTTCGAGTTATGTGCGTTTTCTTTCAATTTTCATTTTAACAACCTTTGTGATTTTGAAAAACAGTTCCTTGACTTCCTATTGGTCAAATTCAATCGAATCAAAGCTAATTAGACCTACAATGTGACGTGGAACACCTTTCTTTCTGGATCCAACTTTTTAACACTTACGTTTCTCGCGTTAGTTTTTGGATGACCTTGAAGACATGGCTCAAGGTCATTGAAGTTTTTAAACTAAAGCCCCTTAACCCTGATGAGGATGTGAAGCAAATTTCAGTACTCTAACACGAGTATCTTTAGAGTTATCAGCTCCCGAACCTCGCTTTCGACGCATTATCAACTTAACGAACTTATTGTTTTTTATCTAGCATTTCTCGGATCAGGTCAAAGCTATTTGGAATTAAAAAGTCACGTTAAACACTTCTGTAATTGGAAAAAAATTAGTAACACTTACGGTTCTCGAGTTGGTTTTTGGATGACCTTGAAGACATGGTTCAAGGTCATCGACATTTTCGCATTAGGTTACCCTTACATCTTGTATACGACTTGAAAATTTATAAATCTTACCTAAAAGAGATTTTGAGATATTCACCCTAGTTCATTTTTAAGTGGACACCCCGTAATTAACGGTTGTATTATGAAATATTTATATAAAGATCCCTACTTCTATTATTTTCTTGGGCAAGTTTTTCCCTCCATGCTATATATCCAGTGAGATTTGTAACAGTTTCGATACCCTTTTTAAATCACTACTAATCAGTTCTATTTACTTTTGATACCTTACTTTATTCCTGGAATCCTATAATAAAATTCTGGTTGGGAAATACTCTCTGGCTGTTTATTTTACCCCATCGCGACGAGTGCGGTGTTAAAGTGGATACAATGAAAGGATGGTTTCAAAACGAGAATAAACAGTTGCTGACCAATAAGGGTCAAATTCAATTGGGGTTTTCCCCCGAAAGGTTTTCGCAATGAAACAACTCCAGAAAGAAAAGAGGATAGCATTGGATTTTGGAGAAAAGAACGGAGTTCTCTCTGTGCGCTGGACGAGTGATGGTCATACAGAGTCTTTCTGCCTAAATAATTGACTGGGAGACAGAACTTAGAATAGGCGATCGCGGACAACTAGTTGAACTCGCGCTGCCTCTTTAAGCTTTAAACAGAGCACGAATGGACTTACTAATTGACATTCCATCCAAGAGTGACGTCCTTCACCAGCTAGCACGCGCAATGTAACTACCCGTAAGTCGTACGATCAGTATTCTGATTTTTCTCTGGGCACATAGTTCCCCAATTTCATTAAGTATAACCATTTTGTTTTGTTATCAAATATTGTTTTGACTTGAAAATAAGCCACCTGTGAAATATTAATTTTTAATCCTAATATAACCAATAAATATATTCACAACGTAACCTTAATCCGAGTTTTTATATTTTTATAATAAAATTTATGATGACACTATTTCCTATTATCTATGTATTAAAAAGCTGTTGGTTACGTGGTTGGTAGGTAGGTTCGTTCGTCAACCGATTTTGGAGATTTATTTTTCAATTTTCTGACCCTTTTCGCGCGTGCGTTACGGGCGCGAGGGTCGCGTGGAATATTTTAACGTGTGCTGCTATTCGCGTTTTCGCATCGAGTCGGCTTGGATTTCCGATTTGATTTTGAAATTCTTTATTACAAATTTTCAAAAGTGACGCAAATGTCAGTTTTAAAAAAACTCAAAACCTGTCGCCCCTCTGAGTTGGGCCGTGTTTGTCCCAACACGAAATACACCCGAAATTTTATCACTTTCCGGCGCGGATTTCGGAGGGGGGATCGTGCGGGGTAGTTTCAGAAGGCATTTGAGTCTCGGAAACGGGGAGGGGGGGTTTCGGGTTCGTTCCGATTTGAAAGTCCCGTGGCTCTCTCGGTGTACGTTAGCCCCGTGGCCTTTATGCATCCGCCATTCAATACAGGAAGTTCAAAGGGGTACAGGGGGGTTTGGTACGACTGCGAGTTTGAGTTATTTTTGCGGGGAAAAGGGTACCACGGAAATTCTCGCGTTGGAAAGGGGGAGGGGTGTACTACGGAAATTCTCGCATGGAGAAAAGGGGAAGAGGGTACCACGGTAATTATCACATGGGAAAAGCGGAGAGGGGGTACCACGGTAATTATCACATGGGGGAAAAGGGGGAGGGGTACCCCGGTAATTAACACTTGGGGTAATTAGGACATAGGAAAAAAGGGGAGGAAGGGTCTAACTGCGGTGGTTCGACTAAGGGGTAAAGGGTGCCACGGAATTTATCGCATGGTAAAAGAGGGAGGGTGCCATACTGCGGTTGTTCGACTATGGGGAAAACGGTGTCACGGAAATTATCCCATGGGGAAAAAGGGGTAGGGGGCTTGCTGGGGTGCAGTGCCTCAAAACACACAACTAGCTGAGGTCCCACCTGTAAGGCGGACTTCCTGACTATTCACACATAAACCCTTAGAATTAACAGCAAAGCTACACGTGACCCATAATCTCTAAAGGAATGTGTCTCAGAGTCTTGCATCCTTCAAAACTCTGTCTAGTTTGCCTAAATAAAACATTTTATAAGATGGTATTTGATAAATATTTTTATAGTATAACTTTCTCATTTCGGCTTTTATTTGAGAATGTGCATCGCTCACCACTTCAGCAATTTTAATTTCATGATCAGCTGCTTTTAACACTTGAATTTAATTTTTGATTATTAGGTCCAATCATGGCTGAAGGTGGAGTTGTCCCCGACCAATGGTCAAAAGAGGGAAGAAATTTAAAACCACCGGTAAACGCGCACAACACAAAACTTTGCTATTTACAGATATCTACGATGGCATTAAAGGGGCTGGAAAGTGGGGTTGGTAAAAAACGTCATCCGTGACGTCATTAACGAAATTTTGCGTAGAACTACTTTTACTCAAGTTCGCGAAGACCTAAACAGGCACTGCTGTGTTGGGATTTTTGTATGACGAAATCCAGCGTGGTAGTGGTTAGTGTTAGCTGAGTTCGTAGGAAGTTTTAAAATTTCATTAATCTTTATTGAGATTTAGTTAAGTGAACAACAAATGTTTAACGAAAAATTCATTTGAGCGATAAGGTCTTTTGGTAGTAGTGTGTTTGTAATTTTTTAAATTATTATTTGCGAGTTTCATTTTGTATAAAAAATGCTTATGAATCGAAGCCAATTGCTAAGGGCCTTGATTTCCCTGGAGCATTTTGATAAACCTTAGTACTCAACCACAGTTCTTATGCCTTTTCCCACTTATCTAATTCACCAACAAGAGATTTTCGTATCATCACTTTTCCGTGTTTTATTTGAATTAAACTTGTTCATCAACTTCTTTATAATGAAATAAATAATAAAAAACTAGAACCTAAACCACGTCCACGAAGGCCTGAATATATTAGTTCGTGTATGAATACCTCTCACTAGTCTCTCTCTCGGGTCGCTCCTCACTATTTTCAAAACATCGCCGTCAGAGCCAAATTCCTCAAACGGGGGAAAAAAGGAAATTAAGCAGCGTCCGGATTTTTTGGAGATACCACGTCACTAGACGATTTCAAAACCCCACTTTCCAGCCCCTTTAATGCAGGATGGCACGGCGTCTCTAATCCCGGCGGCATCTTCTTAACTATCCTAACTAAGAATTTCCCCGTGCACACTAGAAAACCCCCAAAAATACAACCAATTATTTCAAAATACAATACAAAATGTCAAAATTGCAGACTACTGGCGCAAGTGTCGGTTTACCAATTCAAGTTACCGTAACCAGGCTGTCACTGGCGCCGGACTGACCCTCTTAGAGATTACCTACGAGTTTTTTAATGTAACGGGGTGCAATAGTATAGCAGCCATGGCAGCCGCGCTGAATGAATACAATTATATAAGAGAGGGGGTCAAGACGACCTTGAATTTGATCTTGCTCATTTTATTTTTAGCACCGGGCCGGCGACGGTCGGGCTATAAAGAAGGGATAAAGTTTGAGGGGATCTCGGTGAACTGTCAATTTTACTGAGGAGCGTGAAGTAAAGGAGGGCGTGAGACAAAAACTCCTTCTAGAAACGATTTCCAAATCTTGGTTAAAACTAGAATTTCCAAGTTCGGTGTTTAATCCTAATCCGAACGTCCCGAGAGGTAAAACTAACAACTAGAGAGTGGTCTACTGAATACAAAGAAACTATAAAATAAAATTGAATGGGTATTTATACTATACATATGTACAAAAACAATGGGCCTAACTGGATCTGTGCTTTTTGACGGTAGTTAGGTTAAGTTACCGGGTGGATCCTTTCCCAGAACTACAACTCGCACAAAATATAATTTCTTTAACACAAATACACAGAAGAGCCGCTTATTTACTTGAGCGACCGCAAGGTCATTTGAAAACTGTCGTAGGCTGGAGTCTCAACGACATTCGGTTTCACTCGATTAACTGGTACTAAACTGCGGCTTTTTGCTCCCTCGAGTTCTCGCTCATTACTGAGCTTCAATTTTCGAAGATTAAAGGTTCCCTTTAAAGCTTTAACCTCGTCTACGGAGTTCAATTTATACGTATATTTCGACATCTTCTTTTCTATCTTATAAGGACCTTCCCAACTAGGGGCCGAAGAAGCTGAAAATTTGTCACCTGCGGATGATTGGTAATGCAATTTCTTCAAAACCAGATCGCCTTCTTGAAATTCGAAATCACGCTTTTTGTCATTTTAAATAGCCGCGTTTTTATTCCGGGCGTCTATTAAATGATTCTGGGATGCCTCTTTAGCCTGGCTAATAATTCCTGCTTTGGATAGTGGGTCTATTTGCTTGCAGTCTCTAGAAATTGCATTATCGATGTTCATAATAGGGACCTCTCTTATTTCACGACCGAAATTGAGGAAAGCTGGGGAAAACCCTGTAGAGTCATTTTTAGAAGTCCTTAGAGCCATTACAAACTGCTGAAGACCTTGATCCCAATATTGGTGACTATGACCAACAAAACAGTTAATCATCATTCCTATGTCTCTATTCGCGTGTTCCGTTTGATTACTTTGTGGAGTGTAAAACGACGTGAATCGTTGTTGTACTTTAAAGATTTCGCATATACTATCGGAACTAACTGTTAATTTGAAGGCTCTATGAACATTTTTAAAACAGAAAGCTATGGTTTTTTGAGTTTTACAGCAATGCGCCGTCAGTTTTACAGGTAATTACTGTTTTTTGTGAAAAAAAATCGTAGCTGTTTTTAAACAGTAATGTTGGATAATGTAGACTAGTTAAACAGGTTTTTTTAAGCATAAGAGTAAATTCGTAATTTATACAGTAACAATATGTTAATTCAACGATCATGACAGTATTTACAACAGTTCTTTGCAGTTTTATATTGTGTTCCGCGTTGCTATAGTTTTAATGGTAAACTAATGTTTTAGAAACTTTATAAACTGTAAATGAAAAGATTCAATTAATTTGTCGAGAGGTATGTTTTCTTAAACTTTAGTACCCTTATAAAAAAGGATTAAATGATTTAACACATATAAATGATTTTCAACCAGAATATTTTACATACATTTTATAAATATAAGTATTAAAGTTATATTGCAGGAAAATGTTTTCCATTTAATAAATTATATATAAGTAACAAAAAATAGGAACACGAGGTATTTGGAAGTGAAAGACATGACTCATACCCTGTATATAAGAGCTGTTTTTAGGAAAATGAATTATAAACAGTCTTCGATCTTTTCATATTGTTTCGGACTATCGAGTGTGGATCGGAGCCGCTGCCGTGTTTTCCCCCACTTTCAATATATAGTGCTTTATACGTTTTCGGGCGGCTGAGTGGATAGCACTTTCGCTATTATTTACACTTTAAAATACCAGACATATCTCTACAAATAATTGAGTGTTCTCCAAACGTAGTTTCGATCCAACCCTAAGTCAAAGCTGGCAGTCCTGACGCTCGCTCGAGGATAGGCGACGAAGTAGGCAAGTATGGTGTTTTCCATGTCGATGTACTGGAGACCACGACCACGAAACCTTGGATTGATATTACCCCAGTTGTCGAAGTTACGGACCACTCTAAGAACCGTCGTATGACTTGGTCTGCAATTGGGAAATCTTCGTCTAAATAACTGACTTACTAGAGTAGCATTACGACGCTGATCTCGAGTGTAAAGAAGCATACTGGACAACAATCAGCCAAGCTGAGATAATGTTTTAACTTTGAAATGTAAACGCTTTAAATACTACTCGGACAATTGATATTTCACGTTAAAAAACAACAAAAGAAAAATAAGCGTTATTTTGGTCTACAAATCTTTGTTTGATGATCTTACTCGTAACCACGTCGAAATGGAAGACGCGGTCTTTGTCTACTTTGTCTAATTAGGTGTTGAACGTAATAATTTTCTTTAACAATAACTTTTTTCAGATCTGATTATTAACTACATAGCTGAAAGCATAAGTTCCCTAAAGTAAATGTACATGTATGTTGTGATTATATACGATTGTTAACGTTAAAGGCTATTGCCTGCTAGTACAACTTGTTTTCCCCCCGACCTCCATCTCAGTGAAAACTAGGTCTTTTTCAACCGAACCAAAATTATTTTTACACTTTCGACTATGCCCTACAACCTTTCTATTGAAACATTTTGCGTGACACCTACTGGTGAAAAAATAAATTTTCCAAAACAGCACAAAATCGTTTGATTTTTCTGAAATTTAGTAACTAAAGCCTTCCATATATAACAAATAAACCCAAGCATAAATACATTTTGAGAAAAATGGTCTTAACGAGCAAATAGAGACACACTGTATATTTAAATAATGCCAAAAAGCTCGAAAATCGATTTAAATAGTTTTATATATAGGTAATTGAGCCGACAAAAACGGTAAGTACGTTTAGTATGAGCAGGTGCATTTTATCCAGTGCTTTTCTTTTACTAACCTTGAATTTTATCGTACTGTTTCTACAATAGAACCTGTTACCCTTCCCGCGTTTGTAAGTATTCGGAATGCATGTCGTCGCCTGAAAGCAAAATGGACTATCTTTTTAAGATTTGTGTACATAGTTACATGGATTTGGCTTTCAGGCGACGACATGCCATAGAGGTAAGCGCGGTACCGAGTTTTATTATTCCATGGCTAGCATCCCGACTCTTTCTTGGGATTTTGTTTTGGTGGGGGCTTAGAATGAGGAACGGGGTCCAGCTGGTCAGTACTGTCATCGTTCGCGACCGCTTTCTTTTCGAAGCAGGTTCAAGCAACAAACGGATTCTCTAACAGACCGAGGACCGAGGCAGCAACTCGCCACAAATTTTAAGATTGCCAATGTTCAACGCTAACCCGTAATCTCAAGGTAACGTTAATTCCATTGATTACTCACATATTTGAAATAAGCATATTTTATAAATTGACATTTTGGTGGTTTCTCGAATTCCATTTTCACAAAAATGCCTGACACAAATACAAAAACTTACAGCATATATAAATTAGGTTATTAATTGTCTCGGGTATTACTAAAGTTAAGGGTAGGCTAAAGTCTGGCGAAGCTATTATTGGAGCTTCGGTCAGTGATTTCTTGAGAGACTCGAAAGCGTCCTGCTGTTCTCTTCCCCAATTCCATTTTACATTGTCGTGCGTTAAATTAAGTGACGGGGCTACTACATTTGAAAACTTTGGGATAAACCGCCTATAAAACCCTGCCATTCTGGCGCACTGTGCGTGGGCTGGATAATCTTGAATTGCCTCTACCTTGGCGGGGTCCACTTCTATACCTTCCTTTGAAACCAAGTGGCCTAAAATGTGGGTTTTCTTTCCACAAAACTGGGTTTTGGAAGCCTTCACGGTGAGGCCATCTTTATGCTAAGCTAGAAAGGTGTTCATTAAATTTACCTGAGACAATATAAATATCGTCAAAATAGTCAAAGACCCCCAGGTTCGATAATTTACCAAAAAGGGAATTTACAAGTCGTTGGAAAGTTCCCGGCGCATTCGTAAACCCAAACATCATGACTTTTGGGCGATAAACGCCCTGATGGGTTACGAAAGCGCAGGTCTCGCGGGAACCGTGATGTAAGGGGACCTGCCAATATCCTGATCGCGTGTCGAGGACTGTAATATACTCTGGGGCCTTAACTGATTCTAAGATATACTCAATTAGAGGTAGTGGATGAGTATCACGGCGAGTTACACTATTTAATTAATAATATTCAATTACGAGGCGGTACGTCCCGTCAGGCTGTGCTACTACTAATGTGGTTGCACTCCAGGGACTATTACACGGCTTAATTAAATCTAATTGCAGCATTTCTTCTATTATTTTATCTATTCCCTCTTTTTTATGGGGGGAATACCTATAAGGTGGGCTAGCTACGGGCAAATGATCTCCCGTATCCACATAATGCTCAGCGGAGCTTGTCAACCCGGCGGTTTTAGAAAATACAGCTTTAAATTTTAATATTTACTCTTTTAGACGCTCGCGTTTTGCCTCATCTATTGGGGCTTCATTTAGGGCCTTAGTAATTGCCTCTTTGTCAAAGTCCTCATCCTCAAAATTAATTCCACTATTTGAGAAATCAAAACTATTAACTGGGTCGGAATTCCATTGTTAAGTTAAAAGGAACCACCTATGGACTGCATTGTAAAGGATGAAAAAATTGGCGTATAGGAAGATAAGTCCATAATGAAAAGGGATTTTAATAAAGCTAAATCCTAAACAAATTTGAAGAAATTTAAAAACTTACTAATAGCTCGTGCCGATAGGTCTTCGAGCGGACAAAAACGCGAAACTCGGACCAAATAGATCTTCGAGTGAATAATTAAATTAAATTTAATAAAATAAAATAGCCAGAAAATCCAACGTTAGACCGGTTTAGTCCTATTTGGGACTCTTCAGTACCGTGCGGGAAATCTGGCTTGCGACTATAACACCGAATAGAGAAACTAAGCTAAATATTAAAAATTTCAAAACGAGTTGCATAGCAACGGAAAGCCGAATAGGGGGAGAGTGGTGGATATTATTATATACGTAATGTTAAGTTAAAACTCACCACCTATGGACTGCATTGTAAAGGATGAAAAAATTGGCGTTTAGGTAGATAATTTCTTCAAATTTGTTTAGGATTTAGCTTTATTATCCCTTTTCATTTTGGACTTATCTACCTATACGCCAATTTTTTCATCCGCAATTCCATTACCAACTTAAGTTACAATAATTAATGTTCATCCCTGGTTTTTGCAAAAAGTCTAGTCCAATTACGCAGGGGTTAGTTAAATCTTCAAGCACGATTGCCCTATGGGTAACAGTTTTTCCCGGAAAAACAAATGGAACTGAAATTTGTTCTTTGGCCTTTATATATTTTTTATTTACTACCCTTAAAGTGACCTGGGTATTAAAAATAGGAAAATTTAAAAACTGTAAGTTATTACTAAGTTTATTGTCAATTAAAGTTAAGGTACTACCGAACTGTCAATTAAAGCTACTACAGGAATTCCACCTATATTAATTACTAAAAGGCATTTGTTACTACTACTATCGTGATTGACATTAGGGCAATCTGCTGCGAAGCGACTCCTTTTTAAATAGTCTATTTTGGCTTGGGAGGGAGAACTTGGGGTTTTGTCGGCCCTTCCGACTTTCCGTTTCCCGAATCTGAAGTTTTTACGGGCTTAGTACAATATCTTTTTTGTGGCCCATTACCTTACAATTTGAGCAAGTTGTTTTAGGGCATTGGGGGACCTTGTGCCATCCTCCCCACAATGGAAACTGGTAGGCGTAAAACCTCCTTAGCTTTCTTTAGGATCGTTGTGGGTGTCATTGGGATGGTACTGATTAGAGGGTCTCTGACCAATTCGATTATTATTTTGATAGTTACCCTCCTGGCGGTTAAAATTGCCATTACCACTACCCTGGCGATTAAAATTATTATTGGGTCTGTAACCGCGATCCCGCAAGGTATTATTAGGAGGGTTGCTCCTGTAACTACTACTAATCGAGCTATTATGGCGACTAGCTTCAGCGTTTTTGGAGCGGTAGCTTGTTTGGCAACCCGACATATTATTATCCAGCTCAACGCGAGTCACCATGTTTAATAACGCGCCTAAATCTGGGAAATCATGCGTAGCTAAAGGGATGCGTAAATCTTCACGCGGATTTATAAATACGTACTGAATTTGCGCGACCGAACCTATTGAGATATTCATTCTTAATATTAATTCCCGCATAGCGTCGACATAATTTCTAACTGTTTCATGCGGTCCCTAATTTCTATTTATCAATTTTTCATGTAGGGCCGCGTCATTAACGTGGTACGCATATTCGGACTTTATAAGTCTTATTAATTCATCCAGAGTGGTTGGTTTGTTAAACAATGATAGCCACCACTCTAACGCGTGGCCCTCGAACATTTGCGGAACCCACATAGTAACAAAAATATAGTCTGGGGTTACTTGACCTAAACTCTCCCTTTTCTGCTTGACTTTGACTATATAGTCCTTTGTGATCATCCCAGACGGCTTTCCAGAGCAAGATAGAAGATTTATTTTAGGCATTTGGTGTTGATAGGAGTGAGCGGCGGCCGATCCCCAAAACTCCATAGGCAGGCGGTCCCATTGGGGTACCGGTAACGCCACCTGCCAAGGGAAATTGACTACCACTACTGGGGTTAGGGGCTGAGACAGTCTGAGCTGTCGCATGTATAAGGGGCTGTCCTAAAAACCCCGTTGAAAAACTAGGGAGTGTGGAAATCGGCGGCCCCATTGGAGGTAGCGGCGTAGAACAGGTTAATAATAATAATCAGCTAGGCTAATACCCAAGGCATCACCTTAGGCCTAAGTCATCAAGCGACTTTTGAAGCCTTTAATTCAGGTGGCCGGGTTACAATGCGTAGGAGGGTGGTGGCAAGCCCTGCATGCCACGAGATCGAGCCAACAGCTTCCTACACTAACTATTACCGTTAACCTCGACAAGTTTTTATGGAAGGGGAAACCGAAGAACTCGGGGGAAAACCCCTTAAACCAGTGGGGAGAGATCTTGCAAACTCAACGAAGAAGGAGTTGTTCCGAGTTTTCACCCAGTGCCACAAGCTGGGATCGAACCCGGCTCTTCTTGCTGCGAGGCGAGAGTGCTAACCACTCAGCCACCCCACCTGGGTTGTCTACCAAAATATAACAATTTTTATCCCCTGACCGTTCTATTAGATCTGGGTAGCCCAAAGACTGTAGAAATTCTAACATAGACTGGAAACTGTGTACCTCAATATGATTGGCCATTTTACACGAAGCGCCACGTAGTACTCGTGACCAGAACTAAAATAAAGAACCATCTACCATATTCCCTGAGAACTAAAAATGGGCGGCAAAATATTAAATTTGAATTGTATGAACATTGCATTCTTTATGCTTATTATATGTACCTTGTTATACTACCGTAAGGTGGCCCTGAATATTAAAATAAATAGATATAACCTAAAATTACCATTAATTAAGGATTCTTGGTTTGTTTCAAATTTCGATAACATTTAAAATTGATGGATAAGTTAAATCAAGTCTGTAATTATTAATCCTTATAGTGAAATTAACATTTTTGTTAAAATTTCACGAACGTTAAGCTTTTACTAGTTCATTAATTTTATTCGGTATAGCAGTGACAAATACATTTAGTTCAAAAACTACATTTCCTTCAAGTGTGTTAAAAGTGTGCGACAAATTAAAATAGCTATAAATATTAAAACTTTTAGCCATGGTTTATTATAAATTGTTAAATTTTAAAAAAGCTGCTACTTCATGACTTAGAAAAAAACTTTATTTTATTCGGAGCTTTCGGACCGTGGTCCTTCTTCAGCGAGTGACTGTTACAAGTGATTCCTTAACACGAATACAAAACCAAAAATATTTCTACCATTGGGCAATGAGCTTTAACCCTACTCTCGGACTTTCATCGCGTGTTTCAATACCGTGCCAGACTATCGGTCGCCTCTCTGGATTCTCCGCGTTAAGATTATTATATGCTAAAAATACTATAAGACGCTACCGTTAGGTAGCCCAGAAAAAAAACGTATTTACACGAATCGTACAAAAATTATACAATGCTTACACTTACAAAATTACATATATGTAAAAAACAACAATATTACTAATTAATTCTATTTATAGCAGTTACCTTATGGGCTACAAATTCTTTAGGTAAACTGTATCCATTCTGTCCTAACTATTCTTCTATACAATTACCCTATATTTTAATTTTATATTTATCCAAATTAAATAAACCCCAACCTTTTACTCCAACTGAGCCACTTTCCAGATTTAAATTCCCGCCTGGTTCAATGAACACTGACTCTTTGAAATTTCTTTTAAACCAATTAGTTTCGTTACAAATCATTCTCGCCGAATCCCATTCATTTTATGCTTATTATTGTTTACTATGTGATACGCCAGGCCGTTTTTTTCTTTCTTTTTTACACAATTTTTATGTTCGTTCCGTCTCTTTTGCAGAGTTCTTTTTGTTTGACCTATATATGTTTCCTTACAGTTGCAGTCGATTGCGTAAATAACCCCTGTTTTTTTATTGTCTTCAATTAGCGGTTTATTTTTTACAATATTTGATTTCAGCGTGTTTACGGTTCTGTTAACTAACGTTACACCAAGCTTTTTTAATTGACGCCTCGTTTTTTCACTAATATTTTTTATGTAAATAAAAATAAAGGGTTGTGCTATCAATTTGACCCAAATAACTAGGTCATATTTATTAAATTAATTGGGTCAATTTAAAAATTACCCAGATAAAGGGGCTCAACCAAAATTTTCACTATAAACAGTGGGCTGTTTAAGTACCAACTTCTTGTGTAAAAAACTTTTATTAACCACTTTATTTGTCAAAGTTTAACTATTCAGCAACTGCAATACCATAAGTACATAATTATCTATGTTATAAATTAAAAATTTAATTTATATAAATTGAATTGGATCTAAGTAGAAGTATAAATCCCATTGAGAAAAACCAACTCTAATAAATTATTCTACTTGTTTTACATTAAGTTTTCGTTGCGCAAGACTACAATGAAATGTTTGAACAGAACTAAAATGATTCAATCAGACAATTTCCATATTGCAGATATTTCAATATTGCTATGACTTAAAAAAATTATTAGGAACTGATAATTTTTTATTAAATTTTCCATTGTTATCTTATCAGGCTGACGTAGTTTTTTATATATACGGGACGTTTCTTTAAAGCGCACCCCCACGTATCGACCGACTAAAATGCTATGTATCTTTCATTGTAAAGAAATATTTTATTATCTTCGCACCGACTCTCATTGCCTGAATTCATATGTAAAGAACCTTCCTCAACTGGAACTCATAAAAAGCTATCACAGATATCCAAAACCTGGCAAGGTTAAAATTTTGATTCTTTTAAAAATATTTAACTTTAGCTTTATTTAAATCAGAAACATTGCGCAATTTGTCACAAATATTAGAGATTATGATATTGTTATCCAAAAAAGGTATAGAAAAGTTTAAATTCTACTTATCCAGTTTAGGTAACTTTGAATGAAATTTTAGAAATAGAAAAATGCAAATTTTGTTTCACAAATTATTGACTTAAGAATAGGTATTTTTAAATATTTAGAACTTTAGAGTTATTTAGTGAAGAACAGTTAACATATTAGGAATGGAAATCAAAACATCTTACATTACTTATGAAAGAAGCTGGAAATAATTATTAGCACTCAAAATGTTTAATTTCAAGCAAGTTACATAAGTGCCAAAAAGATCTAAAATTATCATTTGTCACTATGAATCCAATGTTTCCTGCCTTTCACTACATTGCATATGCCACTTTGCCAGAACCTTTACCATTTCCTATCTCGTTAAAGGAATCCGGGATTAATTCCCAAATACTTCCGACACTTTGATGGATAGTTCAGATCCAAGATGTATAAAATAGTTTAAAAGAAGCATCAACAGCCCTCAGAAGAGATTTCCTCGGAAAGTAATCTTTTTCCACATGGGGCAGATTGTAGGCACAATTTTCAATGTAATCAGATATTCCTTCTTTATCCTTAAACCTGGAATTAAAATAAGTACCCATAGTCTAAAAAAACTATTACCGAAATATCAGAAGTTCTTAGAGTAATGTTAACAATGAAGAACTTCTTTGCATTATTAATTGATGGTATGACATATTTTTGGACAATTCGATATGAAATTGTTGGAACAAGATAAGGCAAAATAAGAAAGCAGGAATTTTCAAATGATACTAAAAAAATGAAGGTTTAGAAAATATGTTAAAGTTAAAATTAGGCTAGGTCTTTATTTCCCATTAAATTATCTTTTTTAACCCTTTAATTAATTTTATTAAACGTATTTTTACACCAATACCTACTTTTTATTAATCCACTTCAAAAAAGTGGCCTACCTTATGTTCTAATTCACCCCCTTCTCTACCCCCTCTGAACATTCACATACTTAGACCCCCCTTAATGAATTTGTGGCTACGCCACTGCTTCAAGAACAAACATAAGTTAATTGTTTTTGAAGTGGATTAAATTTCCAGATAGAGAAAAATCCCCTCTGTAAATTGCTGATTTTATAGACAATTTACAGTCACTAAGCAGCAACTGTAGAATTGGCAGATTAATTGCAGTTTCAAAAAAAAATATTTTTCTCGTCTGGAATAGTATAGACAGATTCCAGCTATATAACACTTTATAAGTTCTTTAAAATGTCTATAAATGTAGTCGATTTGCAGAACTTTTTATTTGTAGCTAATTGTAGACGTTTTTCAGCTACGCAAATATCTCTACTGCAAAACTCTACTTTTATAGACATTGTGTAGCCAAAAAACAGAAAAAGTAGAAGTGCACAGTCAAATTGCAGCCCGGCTTTTTAAGTCAGAATTTGCAATTTTTAGGCTGCAGTTGAAGCAGCCATATTACAGCAACTTTACAGACTACCAGTCACATTTCAGCGAACATGCAGTTGAATTACAGCGTAAATTTTTTGTAAGGGTTGGATTGTCGCGCTGTGTACTACAGGATTTTGGTGCGGTTTCTACTAAGTTTTGGTTTGCATTTCATCTGCCTTCTGAAAACTCTCATTTGAACGTACAGCAGCTACAAAAAAATTAAATTAATCGTATTTTTTCTATACTTAATTTACTTACATTCTGGTTTTAAATTACCAATAACCACATCTTTCAGATTCAAAGTTTTGAAACCCTTTTTGTTGTGTCCAGCCCAGTTTAATTCCAGGCCAAGTTGATCCGTGACTAGGTATGCCATAATTTTTCGAGTACAGTCCGCAACTGACTTTCCTCCTAGACCACCCAAATAGTTAATCTATGATAAGGAAATAAAACTAGAAAAGTAATTTTTGGTGAATTAATTGAATCATATTTAAGACTAAGAAAAACTTTACTAGAAGGTCTTCGTTTGCTCCTAATGTACTAAATTTTTCAATTTCGTCTAATTCTTCCAAAGTATTGGCAGGAGTGGGCAGCTCTAAATTCTTGACATCCAATTTAGTAAATTTAGTATTATTTAAAAGAATTTTGTTCAACAGCTTTGAATTAATTTCCAATTGCCTTTCCATACGCTCTTGATTTCTTAAAAGTTGTTCTAAAGCTGTAGTTTGAAGAAAATGACTAATTAAAACCAATTCTATCACATATGGCCAGAGTCCAACAGCAAGTTATGAGTACAGATTCATTCACTGTTAGTGCTGATGAAATAATACCTAATAATAATAATTTGAGTGGTGTACCTTTAATAGAAATATCTCCAGATTTTGTTAAGAACAATTGGGAAGCAGTAGAATTAACTAAAGAGTCAGAATTCTTGGTAACTACAAATGTTAATTTAAAATATTGTTTTTACATGTATTTTAGATCTAACATCTATGGCGTCTTGGTTATGGTGGAACTTCGGGAAATAGCACCTACATTACAGGTCTCATTAATTAAGAAACTGCCAATTTGAGATAAATAGTATCTTCTTACCAATTTCATCACCTTTCTCCAAAAAGCTGTTTCCAAACGAAATTGGGCTTACTTCAGCGTCACTGGATTCACTGGGATTAGCAAGGTTGAACTCACAGTCACTAATTGCAAAATCTTAAAAAAAAATTACTTTAGCTAAATTATGATAACATTCAATTAGTTCAAAATGGTATTATTGTTACCAGAAACTGCAGCGGAAATTGGAGTTTGAGATTCGTTGCACACAGCTTTTGAACTCGACTTTCCGCACACAGCTTTCGAACTCGACTTCCCGCACATAGTTTCAGAACTCGACTTCCCGCACTGTCGCACATAGTTTCAGAACTCGACTTCCCGCACATAGTTTCAGAACTCGACTTCCCGCACATAGTTTCAGAACTCGACTTCCCGCACATAGTTTCAGAACTCGACTTCCCGCACATAGTTTCAGAACTCGACTTCCCGCACATAGTTTCAGAACTCGACTTCCCGCACATAGTTTCAGAACTCCACTTCCCGCACATAGTTTCAGAACTCGATTTCCCGCACATAGTTTCAGAACTCGACTTCCCGCACTGTCGCACATAGTTTCAGAACTCGACTTCCCGCACATAGTTTCAGAACTCGACTTCCCGCACATAGTTTCAGAACTCGACTTCCCGCACATAGTTTCAGAACTCGACTTCCCGCACATAGTTTCAGAACTCGACTTCCCGCACATAGTTTCAGAACTCGACTTCCCGCACATAGTTTCAGAACTCGACTTCCCGCACATAGTTTCAGAACTCGACTTCCCGCACATAGTTTCAGAACTCGACTTCCCGCACATAGTTTCAGAACTCGATTTCCCGCACATAGTTTCAGAACTCGACTTCCCGCACATAGTTTCAGAACTCGACTTCCCGCACATAGTTTCAGAACTCGACTTCCCGCACATAGTTTCAGAACTAGACTTTTTCGGTTTCAAACCTGATTTGTTTTTATTGCCTAATTGAAAAAATATACTATACTTAGTAGTTCTAAAGATATTTAATATATTTAGTTCTTGTCCTAACAAAAAATCATTATCTAGCTGGTCTAGCCCCACACAATACTTAATTCAGTAAAAAAGCACTATTTAACTATTTTTACTTTACTACTTCAACCAAACGACTCTTGCCTCACACCCAGTGGTGACGTGACAGATCAGCTGTAATGTCAGCAAGGCCACCCTCTCCCAATAAGCTTTACGACCTAAACAAATTTTAACCTCCCCGTAATTTTAATAAAAAAGGTCCTCCAAATCCTCTAGGGATCCCGCAGTCATGGGTCTGCTGAACATTCGCTACACCACTGCTTCCAACTAAGCTAATATATAGTGTTGTAATAATGGATATGTTCTCTGTTTACCCCTCTCAGTAGAGCAAATACCAGCTAATGCCACCAATTCATATAAGGGAAGATATTTATTCAAAGAAACATTGTAATAGTCCAATATTTGATATTATCATAGAACGAATCGTTCAATTGTGGATTCAATACCAAAATATATATTCGACAATTTCCGTTTCAATAATTTTATATATTTAGAAACAGCAAGGATTTTGTTGTACACCTATAACACTTTTTTAAAATAGTCATTACTATCAGCCTTTTTACCTTGGTTTGAAACTAATTGGTTAGATAACAGCTGGATTGTTTTACTTTCAATTAATTAGATAAGTCCACAGTGTTCGTAACTTTATAATTATTGATTACACAGTCGTTTGATGCAGGTGCATAAGCAAGGGTGTAGCTTAAGCAATTAAATTAACACCATTATATAACCCCCTCTGCACCTCTTTATGGTCTAACCTTTCCATTTATGAATTTCTGGTTCCCACACTGCTGCGTCGAGACACCCAATAAATAACACAATTATACAATTTTCAGAATGTTTCGCCAAAAAAAACTTATATTTAAAAATATACTAACATGAAAATGGGAAACTTGGGATCTTGGGTAAAACTTTCTCTGGTGAAATCTCTTTAGTAGCAGTCTTCTGTGGTGTGGTTTTGGAATACCTTTTCTTCTTGCGTTTGGAATTTTTTTCTTTGTAAAATTGAATAGTTGAATTTTTATTTACAAGACATTGGTTTGCAAATTTACCATCATCACATGAATCGTCATCGGATATATCTATGCCATATCTATGAGGCACTCTTGCCTTTCTCTTGTTGCTATTTTGCGCATCAAAGCTTTCATTTTCCGTCCCAACATCCGACTGATTTTCATATTTGGCAAGTTTTTCTTTTGCTATTTTAAAATCATCTATATAAAGAATATTAATTTGTTAAATTTAAGTGTTAAGCTAATCAAGAAATTAAATTTTTACTGAAAACATTCCAAACAATTCTTAAGCATAAATTTAACCGCTTAAAAGTTAAATTACCAGTTTCGTAGAATGTGCGAGTAATACTGTACACCCTCCATGTGGCCGTTGGTTTTTCATTATTCATCAAACATTTTGTTAATTTCTGGCTAGTCACAAAAGAGGACCAAAAAGCCTCTTTTTTCACGGGGTTGTACCATGATGACCTAATTATTCCAATTTCTTTGTCACCTGCAGTTGACAATTCACTAAACTCCACTACGAGAAACTGCTTCAAAAATAAATAAAATACTTCAATTAACGTTCTTTAAGTAGTTATTTCCCTCTAACTAAAATACTCTTAGAATTTTACCTATTTTCTATCATCGTTAAAAAATTTATACAATGAAAATTTAGAGTAGAATTTATTGTTTCATTATCATTATTTTAGTGAAAACTTTTTAAACTGAATTTATTTCTGTTAACACTAATATTTTTACTAAGATTCAGCTTGGAACATTGATATTTGCTTATTTACAAATTTAACCGTAGCATTTTAAAGGTATTAAATATATTTAAATATTTATCCAAATACTTCTGGCGGATTGATTTAATATTCTTTAACTACACGTAATTCCTAAAGACCACTTCAACGTGTAAAATCAAATGTCTGAACAGTCACAATACAAGGAAACAACCAGAGATAATTATCAATTCATTGTTGGAGGTCAGGGTTAAATTTTAAGACAACAACAGTCTACAGTTTAAATATCAATGGTTCCACAAAAAAGGCAAATCTGAAATTTATAGTGACATATTTAAAAATGTTTGAAGTAAAAATTTTAAAATAAATATTTATAGTAAAAATTTTAAAATTAATATTTGAAGTAAAATTTTTAAAATAAATATTTATAGTTAAAATTTTAAAATTAATATTTGAAGTAAAATTTTTAAAATTAATATTTGAAGTAAATTTCGGAATCAAGATAAGTTATAGTAATCTGGCTGATCAAAAAAATAGCTTACTAGTCAAAAGGTATGCAATAAAGGGATTGACACTCCAGACACATTTGAAGTTGGTAAGAAGTAACACTTCTGGTTAACCATTTCTAAAGCCCAACACTTCAAACTAGAAAGTTTGTCAACTTTGTGAATTCCCAAGTTGGAGGAAGCGCAAAGATACAAATAAGCATCAGACACATTTTCAAATGATCTTCCAATAAAACAAAAGTTTGGGCCAACTTTCAGAACATTTTCAATTAAAATTATTGTGCCATTATGCATTTTGCAACAGTTGTCTCCATTCTTTATTGAAAAGGTAAATCCATTATATTGGATCAACGGGCCATTCTTATGTTCCATTTTTGGTTCAATGCGTTGTTGCTGGAAACTCTCTACCTGTACTTGGTCCAATTCCATTAAACGATTTTCAACTTGCTGGAGTGGCTTATGTGGACTGCGCACTAGTTTTTTGAGTCTACCTAAGTACGACTCGAATGGAAATGACTAAAAGTTATCCAAACTGCCATATACTTTAGCATGTTGAGCAATATGAATTAAATTGTGTATGTTGTAAACATAAATACCCCGGCCATAGCATTCATGTGCACTGGACACAAATTTTTCCAAAATTGATCCAGCATAGTCAATCAACTCTTCTTCAGGATTTGGCATACACAAAATAAAGATAGCGCAATGCAACATTTGGAAATGATTTACAAGATTGTTGGGCAGAACTGAATTGAAAACGAAAACACCCGTATAAAGTAAAAACTGACGAAGCTCTGTGGCTTTCCAATTGTCAATTTCTTTCAAGCTTCGAGGTTTCCGGGAGAACTCTACCGGTGTGTGATGGGAAAATTCTAGAAGCTTCAGTGACATTTCATTTATTACATGAGGTGGTTGTTTACTTTTAGACTTTGCTTGTGAGAAACTTTTAACTATACGTTTCACACAACCAATGCAGACAAGATGCATATAGTCAAGTGGGAAATTTTTAATCATGTCTATTGGCAGTTCTAAAAACGGAGAATTTTGCTGTGCGCTATGGTGCTCCAATTGAGTTTTGTTCCTAAAGCTAAAATTAGTCCTAAGGACAGCACCGATTTCATCAAAGATAACTTTATCTGTGTAGTTACCTTTTACTTCACAAAAGTCACAACCCCAGTAGCCACTGAAATATTTTATACATTTGAGGTATGCTCTTGCAGGGGCATCACAAGTTATAGCCCCAATTTTCAATGAAAAAAATTTTTCTTGGACATGAAAACCATTATTTAGTAAGTCTAGAGCTTCTTCTATAAATTTATAAAGAAAGGCGGCAATTGGATCCGGTTTTCCAAGCCCGTAAAATATGCCAGCCGGAAACGGATAGGAATTAACTGTATCCATACAACGTACAAGAATAGGCCAAAATTCGCCTCTGACACTTTTATAGATGGGTAAGCCATCTATGTTAATTGAAACATTAATTTCATCCAAATCCGGATTAATTAGGCCAGACTCTATCTTTTTAAGTAATCCATTTTTAAGCCCCAAATGGTGATACTGTCCATTTTCTAACAAGTCTACAGATAATGCAGATGGTCGGTTGTGTTGCAATAAGGTTCTTGAGTCAAGAGGTAGATTTGGGTGATTTCATTACTGTGAGGTAATATACACTCATCTTATTATTCATAGTAAGCAGTTGTCAAACATTTTAATCAATATCATATTTTTATAAACTCTACTTGATAGATTATTCGAAGAACACGCAGGAGGAGAAGAAAAATACTGTTTTCTTCACAGGTTCTTCGTCAAAATTTGAAGCTAAATGAGGTATTTAATCCAGACAAGAGGATACGATTACGGGGTATGCATCAATAGGACATGGCAGATTAATGTACCTTTTCGCTACTACATTAAGTTATAGGGGACTAACTAAAAACCGGCCCGCGTTGGGTGTTCCAACAAAGTTTCTGTTACTTGGCCCTGGTGAATGGGTACTAATAAATACATTTGATGTTTGTTGGGCAGAAGCGAAAGCCAAATTTATCTTATTTTCCTTTAAATATTAGTAATTTTTATTTGTTTTGCAATGTTTAGTTTTCTCCATTTCACTATTCAATTTAACTTAGATGTTCAAAGAATCCATCACTACGCGGGCTGCGGCCAGTTTTACTGTTGAATATCGTCTCCAATAGAGTGCCCTCAGATTCTGAACCGACCAATACTGACCGGAAATTAAAACGGATAATGTACACAAATCCGATTCATCCCCCTTTTCACTCCCAAGTAGAGCGAAAAGGTTAGTACAGGGAAAGTATGGTATAGCTGTCCTGGAAAATATATTATTTGTAAAAATTTCATAAATTTTATTCTCGTTTTTTTTTAATATTTGTATATGTAAAATATACTATGAATTGGGTACAGTAACTGCTGTTCTTTAAAATTTTAAAATCAGCGGTCAAGAAAATTTTACAGATTCACCATACGTGGTAATTACATATAACTGTTATACTGTACAAAATACAGTAAAGCGGAATAAAAACAAAAACTGATAACCCTGTTATAATTACAAATAAGTATCTGTAAAATATGTTTGATATAACTAGTAGATATGTTTTAGATTTTTTTTTAAAAAGTAAGTGATGTTTTATGTATAAATCACGGATATTTATCTCAGTGTATAGTATTTAGGTTTAAGAGGTTCATTACTTTCCTTGAATTTAGCGGGACCTGGGAATAACCCAGTTTAACAACACTATAAGCATGGCCCAGTTTTCTGGACCAAATTTTGGAAAGTATGAATAAGAAAAGAATGGAAATTGCGTTAAAGTAAAATTTAAAATTAGAAATTATCTTTTATTATATATTAATTTTGGATAAGATAAAAAGGGATTTCATTGAAACATTTTGTAAATGATTGTTTGGTATAATAAACCTTTAGTTTAAAACTGATAAGCTTTAACATTGACCTCTGGTGATAATTTACACTGAGTTAATTATTCGTTTTTTATTGCTGACGTTGGAAGGGAAATCTCTTGTCTAGCGTTATGTGGCATCAAGAATCACGGAAAGAGAATCTTTCAAAATTAGTTGAATGATTGTTAATCAGCACCTCATGATGTCAACTGTATGAACTGAATAATTTAAAGATGCCACTGAATTTAAAAAATGTAATACTGTACGTATTGCGTTAGAAAGTAACCCAGTTAATTAAGTTAAGGCTGTTTATTTATGCAAAAATATTTAAACATCGATTAAACAGCACTATGACCGCAATAATGGTTAAACATAATTTAAATATTCTTTCTGAAATCTTCGGTTAGTTTCTCTTTAACAAATGCAGACAATTGATTCAGAACGTTCATTGAAAGATCCATGTTTGATTTTAAAAAAGAATGACGCATAAAACGATTGTCATCTTAGAAAACGAAAAAAGATTAGAAACTCATAAAAAGTAATTACAAAATCTATATAAAAAGCTTGACCAATATTGACCAATAAATCATTGTAATTTGGTATGTACATAGAAAAATAGATAAAAAGCTAAACATACATACAGATGTATTTATACATATATTTATATATCTATTATATGAAGAATTAAGTAGTTTGACTTTTATAAATAATTTCGTTAAAGGGATCATGTTTTTGTACGTAAATATAAAATTTTATAATAATTTACAATTATAAATCTCTAAAATTAGCCGGCAAACATACTATTTTCCTCGCCGCCTTCGACATAATCCAAATTGAACAAGCACAATACAATAAACAAACAATAAGTGAAACGTTTAGCTTGCATTTTTGATCTCTGAAATAAATTTTTAATCAAAATTATTATGTACCGTAAATATTGATGAGAAATGCAAGGTTTTTAAAAAGCCAAATTTAGAACTTAAAACAGAAAACTGATTAATATATGCCTAAAATTTTGTTATTTTCAATTGAGTTTTAATTTTTCGGTTATGGCCCATCAATTTTACAGACCTTACAAATAAGACCATTACTTTAGATTAAACCCATGTAATATTCAAAACTTCAGCAGATTAAATTTATGTTGTTTTGAAAACTTAATCCGGTGTTAGTTTAAAAACCTGTGGATTAGTTCAAAAACAGGTTTTAAAACCTGCCAAGAAGAAGAAAATCTGGCGGTTATTTAAAATTTACTCTTGGATTACTTTGTTGTTTATATTACCTAAGAAATATAATTGTATATTGTTGTTTTATATTTCCTAAGTAATATAATTGTTCACTGTTTAGTTTTTTTTTTACAATCTGCTTCTTGGATGAAAACTGAATGCGAAATTGATATCAGAAACATTACATTTTCCTTGTATTCCTAATGAAACAATATCCATTGCCTTTCATTTCCGTTCAATTATTATTCTTCCAACTACTCCCGCTATAGCATTAAATGCAACGTATTAAATATTACTCTTACATCTATATATAAGATATGAAGCCGAGGTTAAAGATTCCCGAGAAAATTTCAGTGTCAAATGTAGATCGTTATGTAAAACATCAATAATCATTAAGCCTCAACCACAAAAACGTCGGTAGAAATAAATTATTATGTTAATTATAGATAATCAAACGCATGTTCGGTCATGTCAGAAATCCTAAAAAATTATTGTTTGTTCTAAACAGTAAATAGTCTTTTATACTTACAAAAATTGCTCTTGTCTGGAGAAGAATACAATAGAATTCGCGGAAACGATCTTTCGGAATATAGATTAAAAGGTGTTTTGAAGAAAACGTTCAACTAGGTACTACTTGAACAACCAGTTTTCCTCTTTTAATGTTATAGCTCTGAAGCGTATGTCTACTCTTCTACATTTACAGTACAGAGAGACGCGCAACACCTATTACTATAATTTTCTGTAGCAGCGCACGGTAAATGCTTGAAACAAGGATGGTCGATGGTACACGCACCTAGCTTTTATAAAGAGCTAGTCTTTCAAACGGAAATTTTTTCATGACACTTCTCTTGTAATAGAATTATGTGCGAAATCGTCTCATCGCCTCTACAACACATTATAGTTGAAAAAGTGTACTTTAATCTATTCAAAAAGCAATCAATTAAATTTTTCAAAAGAACTTAACGTGAATGAAGCTCATTTAGCTCCTCATTCTGAGTGCAACGCGTCTCAGTCATAAAAATGCCCAACCGTTTTCGCTTTAAAGACAGTACATAGCGCATCTACCTGCGCATATAAGTTCCTTTATCCCCTGTACAATTGGTTTAGAAGGCTATAATTTTCTATTACAAATCGCTCTCACCGCTGAGTTTGATGGCTTCACGAGTCATGATTTTCGAAGCGATGCTTTTTAGATGATTCAACCAACCTCGACTTAAATTTTCATTATTGAGTTTCGATTCGTTTTTTTTAATTTATTGAAAAGTATTTCAGGTCTATATTATGAATAATTTTTAAATATATAAATTGTTTTCAATAAGTTATGTTTTGTTTAAAATATAAATTTAAGTAAGGTTTTAATAGGTTATCATTTTTTAAGATAAATTCTTGAATTTCGGAAATAAAGAAATAGTTTTCTAATTAAAATGTTTCTGTTTATTTTTTCATTTGTAAAAAATAGTTTTGTATTGATTTAAAAATAAATGTTTTGTTGTCTTTATGTGAATTGGGTTCTTTATAATACATTTTTAATTTATTGGACAAAGTAGGTGTTTTTATTTGTAATGAAAAACAAATTTTTAAAAGATTTGATAGAAAAGTAAAACATAATACTAAAGTGGCGCATGGGGTATTAACTAACCTGAATACTATTTAATTTAATTTTTTATCATATTTCTTAGAACTTCTTTAAATTTTTTAAAGTTGTTTTGAACAGTTATCGGTTAAATTTGATAATAAATTAAACTCTGCCACACAAAAGGATATTTTTACCTCAATTAATTTGATTTAGCTTCAGATGATTTCAGCCTTAAATCGAATTTAAACTACCCCTTAAAATGCTTTAGCGTCAAGATAATATATTTAAAAAAAAATTGAATACAAGATTTTATTGTATTCCATTCGTAATTTAGCATTTCGACCAACCACAAACGAGTCTGATACAATTTAAGCTCTTTTTTTGTTTTAAAAACGTAGTAATATCTTGTTCTTTTAGAGCTGTTGCACCATAAGGTTCTGAAGGTACGAGTCCTAATTTTAGCTTGTTTAATTCAATTTTAGGACGCCGTCATAATTTTTAAATCATATGATGGATGGAGTTGAAATAATTTGCCATTTACTGTTAATACGTCACACTCAAAATACCATCCGTTTGGGATTTCGAAAGCTACTTGTAAGAATCTTCCGAGTGGGGGTCTTTCGCGGAATGTTCCAAGGGCTATAATCCATCTATTTGTGCCTTCCAAACAATTATTAGTGCTTGGACTACATAAATCGACACCTTCATACCTCTCAGTATATATTGATCAATTTAAGGCTTTTTTAATACTTTTTCGGTTTCTTTAATGTGCAATGACTACTTTAATGAATATCGTAAACTAAATTGTATATTGATACAAACTTTACAGAGTTAACTGATAAACATTCGGAGTGCCCTAAATTTTGAGTTTTGATAACTTAAAACTTGGCACTTTAACCAGTCCTTTGGTTCAGCTTTGCAGTATCTATATACTTTTCCTTATCGTCTAATACAAATATTGAAATTGTTTACTAAAATAAAAATCCACTCAAATGAGAAGAGCGATTAAATTGTAGTAAAAAACCCACTGGGTTGGATTTTTGAGTAAAAACACTAAATTTTCGAACTCTACATGTAAAGGTGCATCGGTATCCTCGTGATTGTACGGAGACCCCAACCCTGACCCGGTCAGTTGGGAAACCCCGGATATTCAGCGACACGGGGAGGATTGTAAAATTTTTGCTTAGCGGTTTTTTTTCAAGTCGGTATATTCAAATATTAAAAAAAATACTAGGAGCGAGCCAATAGCAACAACCCAACAATCATTTTATCTCAGTGAATCCTCTGCTCTCTTTCAAAATTCATCCTCCTTGGACCCAGGTACGAAGTTTGACTCATTCTCGGCTCTCTTCCGCGCGTTTGCCGTTGTTCTGATTTAGTTTTACTTTTAATTTTAAATAGTCGGCCGTTGGATTAACTGCTCTCGTCCACGACTCCATGAATTTGTTGTTTACTTAATGAATATGTCAGTTAAACGAATTCCAAAATAAGACTTTTTTGTAATCAATTGAAATAATGCCCAAAGAATCGGTTATTTGGGAAACCAAACACTACCTTACGACCATAAAACTACAAGATGATTGTCTTTGGGATAACTTATGACTGGTTCATCCCTTTCACGACCAGTTTCCGAGGGCTGCTTCCGAAAAACATTAACATTTTTAAAAATAAAAAATGAATTATTGGTAGATATTAAAGGTGATCATGAATATGTGTCAGTATTAGATACTACTCCGTCAAAACCATCTTATAGTCAAGAGAGAAAAAACCGCCCGCAAATAAAAGAACTGAAGAAATGAGAAGCAACACTGGCGCCGTCAACGGCTGTGGTCTTTTTGCGTCAAATGGCCTGGTTGCTCATACTACGGCAGAAATTAACTGGTATTTCGACTCTGGAGCTACTCAGCACATCACCAATGACGCGACGAAGTTAATTCGGTTCAGGAGATTCGAGAATTCAGACACCCTACAAGTTGTAACACAGCTTGAAAGCAAGGTGACATGCGCGTATGATTTAATGTCGAAAGTTCGTTCACCACGAGATTATCCAGAACGTTTGGCACATCAGAGATTTCGCCGGCTATATATTTTCTCTGAAAGCGCCATGAAACGAAATACCAACCGGCAATATCAAGCTACTGCGCCATCCTGAGGCCTCTATGAGAAACGCATATGAAAAGATATGACTTAGGAGCTACCATCGAGTTCCATATATCTTGTCATTGATCAAAGGTATGAGAATAAGGTGGACCTCTAAGTCTGGCACGAAATATTGGGCCACCAAGATAAGTCGTTTATAGCAGCTACTCTGAAGAAATTCGGTTACGAGATTATCTGATGAGAAACATGCATCTTTGGAAAAATTATTCCTCACAGCTTTGGTAAATGGTTATATAAAGCAACGTAGTCAAGCAGAAAAAATTAATTCAGATCTCTGGGGGCCTAAACCAACGCCACCAATAAAGGGAAAGCTCTACTATCTTCTCTTTTGGGACGAGTATACCGGCATTCCTATTTCGTTTTATTTTGGGAAAGAAACCTGAAGTCGTGGGTCGTTTCAAGGACTATCTCGCATTCTGCAAGAACCATGATCATACGGTGCGAGAACTTAAAATGGAAATGGGTCGGAGTAGGTCAACTATGAATTCCGCCGAATAACGACGCAAGAATTTGGCCTGAAAAATTTAACCTCAATGCTATACACTCCCTGAGAAAAATGTGAGTAGCTGAACTTGAGAATCGAACAATCATGGAGTGCTTTCGAGCCATGCTGTATTCGAAACCAGATTTACCTCTAAAACTGTGCGCTGCAGCTGTCAACGCAACGACGTATATTCTAAATCGCAAGACCTAACCCGTACGAGCTATGGACTGGAAAACTGAATCCTTCAGTTAAGCATTTGCGAAGATTCGGAACCGATTGTTACGTTCATGTAACAAAGGAAGCTATCCAAGAAAGCTTTCAAGGGCGTTATCGTTGGTTATGAAGTGAACATGGATGGATATCGAGTTAACGTTCTAGACCTAAATGACGTCATCCGATCCAGAAATGTGCAGACTCGAAACTAAAGCGGGATAATGTATGGATGTCGCTAATCAGGGAGATCAGAATTCCGACGATTCGGATTGCGAAGACGAGGAATCCTGGGGCCCTATTCCGAGGCGTTCTTTCGGCCTCCCACCGAAAAAATATTTTCGTTTCGAGTAATTTTTTTTTCGTTAAGGCGCAAAGTAGCGATTCTAAGCCGTTCGGTGAAAAAAGTTTTCGATAAGATTGACTAAAAATTGTCGTTAGCCTAACGAAAGGAGTGAGGCTGACGGTAGAGACCGTATCGAACATTTGATGATTTTCCCTCCAAAAGTTCATTTTACAACGGCCGCTGATTTAAGGTTAGCGATGATAGCCGACGAATTACCACGTCAAAATTTAAGACGTCAAAGAATCTTTAGAGATAGAATGCAAGCATTTGAACTTGATGATTTTAGATTAAAGATATTATTTATAATTAGAAAAGCGCTAGCTTTCACTCTTTGCGATAGACTGGAAGAATGACTATCCGCTCAAACTGCT